>NC_085138.1:137454283-137493077 GCF_035046485.1 Aedes albopictus | reverse complement strand
TTATTCGAATCCCAAAATCCGAAGAGCTCTGTGCAAAGAAACGAGTCACATGACTTGTATGTGTATGTGTCGCATGCGCAAAAATATTGTGTACAGACAGACCTACTACAGATTACTCAGCTGAGCTACAACGCGACCAGTGTGTAGTAATGGTAGTAGGAATTGATTGCATGGGACCAGCGGAGGAAGATATACACGATTATTCGATGTCATGTTTTCATTGAGAAGAGCTGATATCAAGCGGCGGCGACGGAGATGGTGAAGTAACGAAGCGGCCGACCACCGAAGAATGTCGCCGTGTTTCTGTCACCAACACCATCAGCTAGCTGAACCGACACCGATAACTTTTCATGTGATGTCTCTGGCTGGTGGGTTAATTGATCTGCCGAAGAGTTTGCTTGTTTTCATCACGGGGTTGAAAGAAAACTGAATTTTAAGATTTAATGAAAATTTGGTAATCAATTGATAAATAAACTAAGACAATGAATGAAACGAACTGTCGAGAACTTAGTTATGTAATGGCAAACTTGATTCAGCTCTTGAGCAAAAGCTACTTCGTATTGGGACCATGGATGGGAAAATTTATTAATCAAACGTTACATTCACTTGATCCTTACTCGATTCAGAAGCTTTTCATCAAGATATTATGCAACATAGTTTCATATTTCTTTTATCTCAAAGTTGGCTGAGCAATATTTGGCGTTAATAGTTTGCTCATTGAATTTGTATTTCTTTTTATTGTTAATCAAACTTTTGCATCTACAAATGGCTGTGTTGTTAAATACATGCTAAGCTAACCAGTATATCAAACGATCAGATTTGAATAGAAGATTCAATTTATGATCTTATGGTTTTTAATTGGAAGTTGGACAATTTTATGTCGAATCGACAGATATCAAGAAATACAGGGTAACGGGACACCATCCCAAAAAATAAATGACAAACTTTGACAGAATGCCAAGAAGTTTGCTATTTTTCCGAAATAATTTTCAAAGTTTCGATTACTCGAAAAATATAAGTGCAAAAAGAATCGAAATCGACAGCAGGAGTCTGGAATTCAATGATGTTCAAAAAACCGCGGTGAAGAAGCGCGTGAAATGTATCATTTATCATTATATGCAAATGTTTGTATTTTCTCAGTTAGTTAAGGTTGAAGGATTCGTCATTGACATAATCGTCATCATTGATAATTCGAAAGCAGTTTTCTCGTTCAAAACTAAAATTTCCGCAGTGAAATTGTATTCACTGTATTGCGGGTGGAGAATGGAGTACAGTGAACACATTTTCACTGCGGAAATTTAAGTTTTGAACGAGAAAACTGCTTTCGAATTTTCAATGATGGCGATTTTGTCAATGGCAAATCCTTCAACCTTAAGCAGCTCTAAAAACATTGAGCGCTTCAAAGCTTGTCAGTGAATGCATCCTTTCACTGCGAAGGTTGTGCCAAGGGAACTTAGTATTTACACTGAACTACAAATCAACCCAAATTTAAGTTGTTTTAACGCAATCCCGGTCTTCCGTGGAATAACTCAAATTTGCGTTAAACAGCGAAAGTAATGAGTGAGTAGTTCTCGTTTGAGAGCGGCAAAAAAATTAACCCAGTGGTAAGTTACTTTAACCCAACGGAGGCCTCAAATGACGCAAATTTGGGTTAATTCAAGAAAACCCAAATTTGGCTTCTTCCACGGAAGAGCAGCGGATGCGTCGGTGCTTCTCTCTTTGTTTTCGACAACATTGCGGTGGGGCGAGGGAGAAAACAACCCAACTTTGAGTTAAAACTTTAAGCAGTTTAGCCAAATTTGAGTTTTTAAAACTTATTCTTTGGGTTATAATATTTTTCCGTGTAAACTGTGGCATTTGAAGGGAATGAAATGGCAGACGTGCTTGTAAAAATTGGTTCCAATTCCAATACAGTTCGCTAGACCAGAATCATTCTGCGGTATATCGAACTGTACAATAAAAATGGAACTGAAATGCTGGGCTGAGCAGAGGGTGATTCCAATTGAATGGATGTTAAAAATATCAATCAGTAAACAAGATTGCCAAATGCTTGTAACACCAAAAAGCATCTAGAGCTCAACAAGAGAGCTCTATGTACATACACTGGCCTAGTAACCGGGCACTGTCCGGTGATATCTGTCGTTTCTGTAACATGGAACATTTCTAAAATAGTGGTTGCTTGCAATCCAGTGAGATCTGGTCTGCAGAACCTGGTAAGGTATTGGGGTTTATTAAACTAATTAAACTTTATTATTAGTTTATTAAACTAATTTATATTACGATTTAACATAAATTGTTTTTTCAATTCTGTTTTTTGTCATTGTAAAGTCTATGGTTTGGCAATGTATATTGTATATAGACATAATTCGGTTTAAAGGGCCAAATTTTGCGTAATCATTATGATGATGGTTGGTGGAAAAAATGCTACGTTTCCGTAGTGGTCTAGAAGAAGCATAAAAGTTTAATTTTGATAAAAGTTCCATCGAGTCGACTTGGTACATGGTAATTAGTAAACCGAAATTTGCCATGGTACAAGTCTATCAGCAACGTTGTAACGATGTGTTTCTTCGTTAGAATAATGGGATACTTCGCATCGTAGGCTGCTTAGTCCCTGTGAACAGTTCGACCATCTATACGAAGAATTACATCTTCATCTATCATTGGTGACAGTTTCGCAAGTGTGCCCTTGCGAGAAAGTGGCTGAAATTGTAAGCTGGTCGGAGCTCCTCGTCAATTTCGTTCACCTCGGATCGAAAGTCCTTTGGCCACTCTCGTTGATCGTCGTACAGAAACATTGGTCCTACCATAATTCTGCTATCCGGTTCGAATGATGGACCTCTACCCCACTTCGTGGCCTCATCAGCGACTTTGAGTCTTGTTGGAACCCACCGCCATTCTTCTACCGTTGACAAGCTCAAAATCTCACTGATGCGGAATGCCACGAACTGACGGTAACGACGGGGATCTGCTCGGATCCAGGAAAGGACAGTTCCGGCATCACTATGAAGGAAAGTCTGCTGAATCTCCAAGGAATGATTTTCGATGATCGATCGCTTCCACCGCGCTCCTATTACTGCTGCCATCAGTTCTAGACGAGGGATAGATAGCGGTTTGAGCGGTGCTACCTTGGTTTTCGACGCCACCAAACAGCAACGAACTCTTTCTCTGTCGACTATACGGAAACACGCGCAAGCGGCAAAGGCTTGTTCGCACGCGTCCACAAAGATGTGAAGTTGCAGTGACCGATAGCTTGTCGGATCGTACCCTGGAAAGTAGCAGCGGGGAATCCTAACGTCACTCATCTTTAACAATATTTCTAACCACAGCTTCCATCGGCTGAACACGTCCTGAGGAACCTTTTGATCCCAGTCGATTCCAGCCCTCCAGACATCTTGAATGAGAATCTTTCCGTGGATGACAAACGCCGCAACAAGTCCGAGAGGATCGTAGATGCTCATCACTACTCGCAGCATTTCCCTTTTGGAAGGCACCAGAACATCTTCGATGAGAATCCGAATATCGCGACGAAAGTTTAGCGTGAAGGTGAAAACATCCGCGTCCGGTAAGCAGGCAATTCCCAGCTTGACGTTCAGCTTGATCATCTCCGATGAAGCTTTTCACTATGCTGGATTGGTTTCCCCAATTCGCACAAGTACGGAATGGTCATTAGAGATCCAGTTTCGGATGAAGAAACCACCTGCGGCGTGAACTTTTGCTACTTCCAAAGCCAACTCCGCTGCTTCTTCTGGTGTATCGAAAATATCGAGGTAGTCATCGACATAGTGCTTCTTTTTAATCGCGTTGGCTGCTCAGGGATGTGTTTCTTCGTGTTCTTCGGCGTTTTTGTTTTTCACGAACTGCGATTGCACCGGAGAACATGTTGCGCCGAAGATGGCGACGTCCATCACCATGGTTTCCATAGGTAGATCCGGTGTGTCCCTCCACTTGTATAGTTGTGCACTGCGGTCTTCCTTCTGAACAGTGAAGAGAATTGTCAGACAAAAGAGGCACAAAACAAGCAACAAACTCTTTATCCCTACAGATAATGACATGATCTCGAATTTTTTTGTTGCAGACAAAACGGAAGCTGAATTTGTTGCGTACTTTTCAACTCGTGAATAATCAATTATTACTAACCCAGAGTCGAAACTGTTTGATGATAGAGCTTCATCAGAGTTGCAGTGTTTACCGACTCGAAGTTACCGTTCGAAAATCGCAATGCAAGGCTTAAAAATCTCTAAACTAGTAGTGTACGATGTTAATCCCATTTTTTTCAAGTTGGGACAAACTTATGTCGCATGTGTTGTTTTGTCGCAACAAATACAGGTTGCGACATTGTCATTATTGTTGCGCGATGGTTGAATTTTGATTCACTGCTTCTGAATGAGTATTTGATGGAACATCTCCATAATATCCGCGCATATAGCCACCTGCCTTTCGCGGAATCCAAACATAACGATCAATCAACGATCAATTCTGACTATACATGTCAATGGTTGCTCCTCCGTGATTGATCTGAACTAGTACCAGTTGCACTGTGATCCAACGGAATAAGGGGCTGGGACATTCCACTTATTCTCAAAGTGCAATTTTAGCAGCTCATGCATATTTGATCAATAACGGCGCCGGCCAAGTCCTTATAGTCAGCTGGGAAGGGAAAGGAATGTTAGAGTGTACTGGTTGTTGCTACTAGAGACCTCAATAACGGCGCGTGTAGATCCGGACCGCTCAACAACTCGGTGTTTAGTGAGACGCCTTCGACCTTGGCAGCCGCGTCCCAAATAAGCCTTACCTTTTCTGGTTTCTTAGGGTTCAATACCACTCCTAGTGGCAAAAACCGCGAACGTCGATGGTCGAACTCTGCTAACTCTTCATTGGTTGCTTTATGTGTATAGCCTTTGGGAAGATTCAAATATTACGTCCATCATTTTTCGGGATTTCTAGACCCCCCCTCCCCCCTCTGTCACGCACTTTTCCTATACCCAATACACGTACTGTCACACTTTTCTAGACCCCCCCCTCCCCCAAATGTTGGACGTAATTTTTGAACGTTCCCTTTCTCCTGCATCTCCAGTATCTGTCGACAAAGGGTGTTGTATAAATCTGGGTCTTTGCTTAGTCGCTTCTCGAGACAAACGAGTCGTTTTTTAGCCAACGGTTCGCTGTCCGGAAGTTGAATATAATCGTTCAAACCAGAGCAAACCCGTTTGAAACCTTGCAGTTTCGATGCGCTTTGTTGTTTCCTGCAAGATCTTTCTAGCCCGTTGGTCTTCTACTGATTCCACTTGCGGTACCACAGACTTTCCAATGCAAAAAATTCTTGCACATGAGAGTGCAGATCATCATCTGACGCTCTCGTGTTGATGTGCATTTGACGATGTGGAAGTTGATCAACTCCCCCACGTATGCTTCTATATACGACCCATCCAATGCGTGGCTTTGTTGCTATAGGTTCGCCTATCCGTCCTTCGCGCAGCTTCAGGGTGGCCAGCAGGTGCATATTGTTGAGACCTATCATTAACCCAGGAACAGCTGCAGTGGAACTTCTCTCCGGTAGTCATTTCAGATGTTTCTGGGTCTTCGTCGTCTTGAATCAACGCCGCATGGGCTTTAACGAACGCTTTATTCTTTCCCCTAGGTCGATCCTCGTTGTGTGTTTTCGGTTGGCTAAGGCCCAAGCTTCTTCAAATGCTTCCATGACGATAGCCGTTGTACATATTTATCAACGGCATTATTTTAATCACTTCTGTAATGTCAATGGATGGCAAGTGTGGTAGAGTCTTGATAAATATTCGTACGCACTCCGCGCGCACCCGATTGAACTCGTCCCGGTCACTTTGTTGCGCATTACTTCAGTCTCTCTGCTACCATGCACACGTACAGTTCATAGTCCTCCGCAGCGCGTGTGATATCAATCTTGACCCTATTAGGTCGTTACCACAAAATGGCGACGAGGATATAGAATCATCTGATGTGTAACATTATTAAATGAAAAAGGAATAGAATCGGAAATAAGAGAGAAATGGCGTGAAGATGTGCTTGCGTGGGGGAATGCTGAAAAAGTGAAAATTGTGATGCTCTGGCGTGGTTAATCCTAATTCGGAAGAAGAAAAGTGTTTCTTTGAAGAATTAAATGATTTAATCGATACATGAGTTTTTTTCATCCGTTTTGCTGGTCATTGTTTCTGTTGGTGCTGATGGTGAAACTATCAGCCGTTCAAGGTCACGCTATTGAATGGGCGCGAGAAAGCAGGTAGGTCGTTCGATTCTTTTGTTGTGTCCTTGAGGGAGAAAGCTTGTTGTTCATGTGCAAATATTATGTAAAGTAATAAGTGCGTGAATAGTGTGCGCAAGTATGTCACTTTTGCGGCATACTGTTCCTGCAAATGCTCAGTGAATGCATTTAATGGAAAGTTAATACATATTTTAATTTACTTCTGAAAAGTTGGGGTGTATTATTAAATGAAAAATCATTTGGAAAAGTATGATGAGGTTTTTAAATGAATTTTAATCGATTTTGATGGATCTTTGTCTATTTAATTCATGGTGTGATCTACAAAATTGGGATCGCTGCGTTCAATACGTAGACTGATAAAAAAAAAGTTTAACCGTAGTATTCACTTGACAAATAACTTTTGTGGAATAACTGTATTCATGCTGAGTCTATTCATTACAATATGCAGCAGATTTTGACAAATGCAAACTATCGCATAACTTACGTGGTGTATCGTCACGAACAAAATATCTAATAGAAGCACGGTGCTCACGTTTCCGGAAATACAGTCATGCCTAAAGTGCCTATGAAAAAGTAAGAGTGGTATTCGTAACATAAGTGTACTGGTGAGATACGCTGAAAAGTTATACAGTATTGTTCCGATTTTATCACGACCCTTTTCAAAACTGCTTTCAAATATTGTACAACATCTAGACGCATTTTCAATATTTTTAACGTCTCAAAATGAGCCTTCAGCATTCATCTGGAGGAAGACGGGAAGCACCTGCTCTTAAATGTAACAGCAAATTAATGAAAATTGAAGGACTGACGCGAGGAGGGCGTGATATAATCGGAACATTACTGTATTACAGATAACAAATGTTTATCCAAGAACACAATTTAACTCAAAACCTAACCTGTGTAAAATTGTAAAAACCGAATACGTTGCTCAGTTCTTCTATCTATACAACCAATTGCGAGAAGTAATTGCTATCTTTGAAGGGATTATTTGCGTTTGTCATTTGTACGCAAGCGTTGTGCATGCGCCATTTCTAAATGGTTGCTAGTCAGGTTTTCTTATTGAAATGACGGTAGAAAGGGCCTACACACATTTCGTATGTTAGCATGAACTTCTATTATCTGTGGTTATACTTTGATTTATCGATTTATGATTATTGACATAAAAAAATGTGTAGTGACTTTCGGGTGTCTGACCTTGTGCCAAAGTAGCATTACATACGCCCATAATGATGTAATTAACCCTCGAGAATCTCGCTTTTTGTACTCAGCATTAGTGTGGCGCTGACGCAGGTAATCAACCACTCGAGTTACGGAAGGTTAAAAAGGAAACGTATAAAAGTAAGGTTTTCATGTCAAAGCCAAGCTATATATCATGAGATTTTGACATTGATTGATTGTGTAGCAATAGACAACTATTGGTTTATATCGAACGGTACTCGTGAGTAAATGTGTTAATCTTTCAGTTTGGGAAAGCATGGAAAATAGATATTGAAACGTTAAATATAATTGTAAAAAAAATAGGCTTTGAAAAATAAAGAATGCTGAAAAGATTCTTTTCTCTCTTTTGATGGCTCAACCCTTCAGCTGAAAAGGTTCGATGATTTTAATAAACGATAAAATTCTATGGATCTCAGTCGCGCTATTTTGAAGAGGAAAATAATGGTGGAGGATAAATTAATACATGCCATAGTTTATTGGAAGACAGTGCTTAATCCTTTGTGCTGTTGTATATTGTACAATACGTTGAAAAAAGCTCACCTGTTAGCATTAGCGTGGTGCTGACAGTGGTGACCGACTGTGCGACTGACGGAAGATTAAATGATGCGAGGACGTTTTCACTTGGACGATGCGATATTAGGTCTTAAATGTTGTGAGAAAGTGATCTCATGAGTTAACGCTCTTAAATGATGCGATAATGTGATTTCATGAACTTGGCTCTTAAATGATGCAAGACTATTCTCCTAAATGATCGCTCTTGGATGATGCGATAGTGTTCGATTCTGAATGACAAGAGAAGATGATCTCATGAGTAACCGCTTTTGGATGATGCAAGTACGTATGCTCTTAAATGATGCGAGAATTGTGCGAGAATGTAATCACATGGATCATTGCTCTTAAATGATGTGAAAATATTCTCATAAATGATCGCTCTTGGATGATGCGATAATGTTCATTCTGATCTGATGCGAGAATATGTTCATGAGTATTCGCTCTTGGATGATGCGACAGTGATTGCTCTTAAATGATGCAAAAAAAAATATTCTCATAAATAATCGCTCTTGGATGATGCGCTAGTGTTTACTTTTAGATGATACAAAAAAAATGTTTTCATGAATACTCGCTCTTGGATTATGCGATAGTGATTGCTCTTAAATGATGCAAGATTGTGAACTCATAAGTTATCGTACTTAAATGTTGCGAAAATGTGCTCGTAAATTTTTGCTTATGGGCGATGCGAAGGTGCTCACTCCTTAATGTTGCTATAATTTGGTCTCATGCATTATCGCTCTTAAATGATGCGAGGTTATGATCTGATGAGCTACCGTTTCCAGATTATGCGAGAATCAGTACTATTGGATTAATGGATGTGGTAGTGTCAATTGAAAAATGATTGTGCTAAGACAGCCTCTAAACATGAAAGACTGCTGGATTGAGGGTTTTGGGGTCATGATTCATTGAAACGAATCCATAAAAAGTTTCCCGTTCTTGGGAGGTACGGAAAGTTTACTCGTCCCCCCCAAATGTTGTATGTGTTGCAGTATTGATACGTAAAACAAAATGCAAGACTAAAAAGTTTATCTCGATCTGAGTTTGAATTTTTGGTATAAGAAAAAAAGGTATAAAAAAATGAGAAAGCATTTCATAGCTCTTGTTTCACTGGTACCGTTTAATAGAACACGAGGGGCCGACTTCAGCCAGATGCCACACACATTAAACATTACTAACACAAGAAAACAGGCAACACACATAACACATAGTGGTCGTTTGAAGGAAAATGTTCCGCTACTGGAGCGGGGATTGATTCCACACTTCGTGGTTTTCTGTATGTCTAGACGAGCAACGTTGCTAACTGTCCGATGACGAAACCTACTTCACCTTGTTCCCAGAATGCCAATACCAGTGGTAAAGTGTCGTTAATAAAGTATAATTGTAAAAATGAGAATGATCATAGTAGGGGATCAACCTTCATTCATAATCAAGACATTTGTAGTTTATCGGTTGTTTAGTTTTAAAGAAACAAAACCTTCCAGAAATACGAAACCTGCCAATGGTCCGTTATTGGAGTAGAAATACATTTCCCTTTATGTAAATTTCCCTAAGCACAATAATTGAGAGTTTAGAAAGCAAATGAATAAACAATACCTGTCAAGATTTATAACACAGTTTTATTTGGAAATCAAATTAATATATGAAAGGGAATTTATAATAAATGTGTATTCAGTTCTAGATAAGTGACTATTATAGGTTAGCCTGTCTCGTCTATCGTCTACAGTACAATTATGATACTGTTGTTTTCAGCTCATGTTGAGTATGCTGTGCCATCTGGCCTTCAAAAAAAATCGGCGCTCTTTGTATGTACAAATTAATACATGGGTGTGTCAGGTAATATCGTTCTTAGTGTTGAAGAAATAAGCAATCTTGCAGAATATGAGAATTTCTATAACAAAATAAGAGAAAAAGTGAAACGTAGGCAAGAACTATGTCTTTTGTTTTAAGCGGTACTTAGTGGTTTGCACAGTCAGGGACAATTCCTGAATCAACAGATCTTATCCGACTGACATGAATAACTTCAATAACCAATGCATGTGATTTAGGATAAATAAAAACAAATACTTTTTTTTTTAATTTTTTTATTTTGTGAATTTTAACTTACGCTAATTCTTCACATGAAAAATAAATACGTTCAATCGAAAAAAGATGATATTTTCAAATTGTATCTGTAGATCTGGAACAAAACAATGAAATTTGAAATTAAAGCACAAGGTGAAACTGTGCAATATTTGTTTAGCTCGAGATAGCAGATTTTTGGTCATAATCCGAGACTATTGATAATTACATATCTTCTCGTACATCATCATAAACAATTAAAACCACTGTCTACGAAAGTTGTTAATTTTTTTTGCGATTACGATACTCGTTTATCAAGAGAAAAATATAGCAACATTACGCGTGATGTTCTTTGCAGTGGATTGTGTTCTTAAACTATTGCATAATAGTTCACCAACGAGGGTAATAAGTATAATTGATGATATCGAACTTATGATCTAGTGTGAAGATCTCAGATTCAGAAATCCAGATGTTCAACACAGTTGAAATTTTGTATTGGAAAGCAATTCCATATTGTTCAGGCCTTCTACTATATTGCATGGTGATCGTGAAATTCGGAATTGTTTCGTACTTGTACTGTAATTTGGAAAGCGATCTTTCAATAATTCGCTGCTGTTGAACATAACATATTTGATGTAATTTATTTTGCACCTTAGATTCATTGTTTGCCTTGAGGCTGATATCGCTTGAGGTCCGCTACATAGCTAAAATGTTGTCTACTAAGTGATATTTTAGACCTTACATGTCAATTTATGTTTTTGATTTCATTATAGTGCAACTATGAATTTGTACATAACCTCATCTGATTGGGAGTTTATATTCATTTCATTGAACGTCATAAAAAAAAAACAAAATACTTTGAAGATCTAGAGTATTGTTACTTTAAATAACTAAAGCTTCATCTGAATTGACACAAACCAAACAATCAGAATTTGATTGTGTTTAATTATGGTATCCCAGAAAATATATGATAAATTATAAACTAAACTATAAAATTAAGATGCTTTGAATTGAAGAATAAGGGAAGGAATAGTGATGTCTTTATGCGACTGTGAATGAATTGCCATTTTTATATGGAATGGTTATCTGGTGAAACGGATATGCGTGCAGGATATATGTATAAGGGTACGAAGCTATAACATTATGTAAACTGATACCGACTGCGTTCTTATATTGAAAAGTTAACAGATCTGTGAGTCATTGTGACCGTGATCAGTTAAAATATCTTTTCATTAGTGAGCAATTAAAGTTTCAGTTGAATGCCAATAAAATTCTTGAAAATTGTTAGGCTAAACTTCAGAAAAAAATAATACTTCAAATTTAACATTAAGATTTAAATAAAAATACTTTTCATAGGGAAAAGGGGATGTGGTAGAGTCTTGATAAATATTCGTACGCACTCCGCGCGCACCCGATTGAACTCGTCCCGGTCACTTTGTTGCGCATTACTTCAGTCTCTCTGCTACCATGCACACGTACAGTTCATAGTCCTCCGCAGCGCGTGTGATATCAATCTTGACCCTATTAGGTCGTTACCACAGCAAGTTTCAATGAAATTTGAAGAGATCCCAGTTGGTTGACCGGGGATTCCTAGAACGCAAAGTTTGCGATTGTTACATTCATGTGTTCAAACAAGATATAGCGATGGTTAGATAAAGAGTCTTCATCTGAAACATGCTATTTGGTCATCTCGTGATTGATTCTGCTAGAGCAAAGTGATGATTTAATATAATTTTTAATAGGATTACAATGTAAAGATGATCAGAGGATCCTCCTGAAATTTTTGGAGGATATTTTTAACAGTTTACAGTGCAATTTCTGATGAAATTTCTAGTTTATTTAGGATATATCTACTGTCTGAACACCCAACCAACTTATTCTATAACTCTCTTTTTTCCTCCCCCGCAGTCGTCACGGCCGAGCGGATGTCCGGTTCGGCTATGTACGAGTTGGTCCGCGTCGGTTACTACGAACTGGTCGGTGAGATCATCCGTCTGGAGGGTGACATGGCCACCATCCAGGTATACGAGGAAACCTCCGGTGTCACCGTTGGCGATCCCGTGCTGCGTACCGGCAAGCCCCTGTCCGTCGAACTCGGTCCAGGTAAGGATCCGGATGTTCCTAAATGGGTTTCGAAGCTCTAACGAGAGTTCTTCTGCACTTTTCTAGGTATTATGGGCAGCATCTTCGACGGTATCCAGCGTCCGTTGAAGGATATTAACGAACTGACCAGCTCGATCTACATCCCCAAGGGTGTGAACATTCCGTGCTTGTCGCGTACCCAGAGCTGGGGATTCAACCCCCTGAACGTGAAGGTTGGCTCACACATCACCGGAGGAGATCTGTACGGTTTGGTGCACGAAAACACTCTGGTCAAGCACAAACTGTTGGTGCCACCGCGCGCCAAGGGTACCGTTCGGTACATTGCCCCACCCGGCAACTACACCGTCGACGACATCATCCTGGAGACGGAATTCGACGGTGAGATCAACAAGTGGTCTATGTTGCAGGTGTGGCCCGTACGTCAGCCACGTCCAGTGACGGAGAAGCTGCCCGCCAATCACCCTCTGCTGACCGGTCAGCGTGTGTTGGATTCGCTGTTCCCTTGCGTTCAGGGTGGTACCACTGCCATCCCCGGAGCTTTCGGTTGCGGTAAGACTGTCATCTCGCAGGCCCTGTCCAAGTACTCCAACTCCGATGTCATTATCTACGTCGGTTGCGGAGAACGTGGTAACGAGATGTCTGAAGTATTGCGTGATTTCCCGGAGCTGTCGGTTGAAATTGACGGTGTCACCGAGTCCATCATGAAGCGTACCGCACTGGTCGCCAACACCTCCAACATGCCTGTCGCTGCTCGTGAAGCTTCCATCTACACCGGTATTACCTTGTCCGAGTACTTCCGTGATATGGGTTACAACGTATCTATGATGGCTGACTCGACCTCTCGTTGGGCCGAAGCTCTTCGAGAAATTTCCGGTCGTCTGGCTGAAATGCCTGCCGATTCCGGTTATCCTGCCTACCTGGGTGCTCGTTTGGCCTCCTTCTACGAGCGTGCCGGTCGCGTCAAGTGTCTCGGTAATCCGGAACGTGAAGGTTCGGTGTCCATCGTCGGTGCCGTATCGCCACCCGGTGGTGACTTCTCCGATCCCGTCACATCCGCCACCCTCGGTATCGTACAGGTGTTCTGGGGTTTGGACAAGAAGCTGGCCCAGCGTAAGCACTTCCCCTCGATCAACTGGTTGATCTCCTACAGGTGAGATGTTTTTGGAAAGCATTCCAAAGGGAGGTACTAATGAAACCCTTTTTTTCTTTCAACAGTAAATACATGCGCGCCCTGGACGACTTCTACGATAAGAACTTCCAGGAGTTCGTCCCGCTGCGTACCAAGGTCAAGGAGATCCTGCAGGAGGAAGAAGATCTGTCCGAAATCGTGCAGCTGGTCGGTAAGGCGTCGCTGGCCGAAACCGACAAGATCACCCTGGAGGTGGCCAAGCTCCTGAAGGACGATTTCCTGCAGCAGAACTCGTACTCGGCGTACGATCGGTTCTGTCCGTTCTACAAGACGGTCGGTATGCTGCGAAACATGATCGGTTTCTACGACATGGCTCGCCACGCCGTCGAAACCACCGCCCAGTCGGAGAACAAGATCACCTGGAACGTGATCCGTGACTCGATGGGCAACATCCTGTACCAGCTGTCGTCGATGAAGTTCAAGGTGAGTGGCATCAGTGTAGCGAAGATCGCTGTTGAATAACTAATACAACTAATGCATTTCTTTCCTTATCTTTTCCACTCATCGAATCACAGGACCCAGTGAAGGACGGTGAAGCGAAGATCAAGGCCGACTTCGACCAGCTGTACGAAGACCTGCAACAGGCGTTCCGCAACCTGGAAGATTAAATTCGCCCGCACATTCGTGGCCTCTCAAATGCGAAATTCCTTGAAACAGTTTTATTGTTTTCAGTAAACGTAGTAAAGAAATGTTCGTAAATTAGTGCAAGAAAAACATCAAAAATGAGATACACGAACCATAACATCCATCAGTTATTTCACGAGTATGCAAGAACAAAAGTGTAGGGCCCTGTGTTCGGCATCATGATCAACCAACAACATCCATTAAACAAGTAAAATGCTTCTAGGTCACCATTTTACAGGCGTATTTAGGTTTAAACATTTATTTACACAAAACATTGCAAACAGAAAAAAAGTTTAGAAGAGCATCTCTGTAATAGTGAGTGTAAAATATACAACTAGAAACGGCGAAACACTACAACAGAACACGGCAGAACAGAAACAAATTTTAGTCGGTAAGGCAAATTGCAAAAGTGTGTCCGGTGTGGATGCAGGAAACGGTTAGCGAACAGAATAACATTCAATCGGATAGTGTCTTCAAAAAAGGTTTTCCGCTTGCATGCGTGTCTCAAAACGAAACGAAAAAAAAAACGTGGTAAAACTTAACATCAGAAGATGAAATAATCAAAGGGGATTTAAAAATGAAACACGTGGACACGAAGATCTATATAAAGCAAAACTCTCAGCTAGAATAGTTCATGACGTCGCGAAGCGTACTATAAATAGAATAATCTACACCACGGTTAATGGGAAAATAAGAAGAAACTTTCGATTGAACTATGTTATAGAAACTTATCCATGTATGATTGTATAAGATCGCTAATTAATCGTATAATATGATAAAAGAAAAGTTTTATTACTAGTGGTAAGGCAATCAAGTTGTTATATCAGTTTAAATATTATTTAGTGAATATAGTTTTACTTTTAATTTTGTAGTGTCGTTTTTTCATCGGTAGGATCGGAAACGAGAATCGATGATTGACTGTTGACAAATGAAATGAAAGTTAAATTTATTATGCTTTTTTGTTTGTGTGAAGAAGAACAAAATAAGCAGTCGTGTTCCGCTCGCTCCGGTCAATAGGAGCGGCGAGCCGACTCGTATCTGTCTTGTACATTTTTTGTCGATGAGCAGAAATTATATGAGAATAAAACCCTCTATAAAATTGCATTCCGCGTAAAATTTTAAGTGGCTTACAGTTGATGAGTTGAGAAAATATCCTAATTGTACCAACAAATCTTTCAAACGCAGAGTAAACGACTTGCATACGAAACGAACAGGCTTATTCTGCGCGGCGTGTGAGGTGAGACGAGTCGAATGAGGTGACAAAAGTCGACTCGCCCCATTTGATTTACATTAGCCGTCTCACGTCACGTGAGACGAAACCGTCCGTCTCACCTCACACGCCGCGCAGAATAAGCCTGGAAAATTGATGGTGATTCTTCCGGCGGATTTGTTATCGTTAACAGGCACAGGGTGGCAAGTGCAACAGAGAAACGAATCTACCGCAGTAAAAAACGACAACACGAAGAGAGTGTGATTACTGAAGCGCAGGAAAGCATGGACAGGAAAGATATGCGGAGATTTTATACAACTGTCAATGGTACGCAGCCAAGGGCGTAGCTAGCTTTTCGGTCAGGGGGGGGGGGGAGGGTCACCCTTAGCAAATAATGTACCTACCAGCTGTTATAACTAAACGCAACACGATGAAATTGAATACAATAACATAACAATTTTCCAAAAGCATTATTTCAGTAACAAATTTTGAAAACGACGTATGATCATTGATTATACGTCGTTTTCAAAATTTGTTACTGATTTTACCCTTCAGCAGTCACGCTGTTGTATTGTGTACAACACGTTAAAAAAAGCTCGCCTGATCTGCACAAATCAACGTGGTGCTGGTAGCGGTGACCAATTTCTGGAAGATTAAGGATTTTTATTTACTCGTGCATTATTTTGCGATCCTGGAGAAGTTCTTGGGAACATCCTTGAAAAGATGATTGAAGGATTCTGAAATTTTCGAAGGAACTCTTGAATGAACTTTTGAAGAGAACCTGAGAGGGATTTCTGAAGAAATCAGTGAGGTACAGCAATCCCTGTAAGACTTCTTGGATAAACTCCTGAAGAAACACCTGGATGAATCCCTGGAACAATCCCTACAGGAATGCCTAGAGGAAGCCCTGGAATAATTCCTGAAGGAGTCCCTGGAAGAATTTCAGAAAATAAACCTGTAGGAATTCCTGGATAAATTATCATGAGGAAATGCTAGAAGAAATCCTAGATAAATTTCTGGAGGATGCCTTGGAGGAAATTCTGGAGAAATTCCTGGAGGAATTCTGGGAGGAATCCTTTGAAAAGTTTCATAAGAAATCTCTTGAGGAATTCCTAGAGGAAAGATTTCTGAAGGAATCCTTGGAGAAATCCCTGAAGGAGTTCCTGAAACCTTATCAATTTCTGGGAAACTCTCTAAATAGACTCCTGGAATGCCTGTAGAAATTTCTGAGCAAATGCCTGGCGTAATTCCTGGAAGAATTCTTGCATTTTAAACCCAGCATTTCCAGGAATTTCCTGGAAGAATTTCTGAAGAACCCCTAGAAGATTTCCAGGAAGGATCCTTAAAGGGACTTCTGCAGAATTTCCTGGAGGAATCTTCAGAGGATTTCCTGGTAAAATCCTGGACGAACCCCAGAAAAATTCCTGAGGATATTCCAGGGAGAATTTCTGAAAAAATCCCCACAAGATTTTCTGGAAGATGTCCTAGATAAATTGCTGGAGGAATTCCTAAAAAAAAAATCTTGGAGTAATTCCTGGAGAATTTCCTGCAGGAGTTTTTGAAGAAATTCCTGGATAAAATCCTGGAGGAATTCCTGAAGGTTCAACTTTGGGAATTGCTGGAGGGATCCTTGAAGGAATTCCAGGAGGAATCTCTGGAGGAATTTCTGGGGAATCTCTAGAGGAGCTCTGGGAGAAATTTCTGAAAAAAGTCCTGGAGAAATCCTCGAAAGAATTTCTAAAAAAAATCCCTGAAAAAGTTCCTGGAGGAGTTTTTAGGGAATTCCTGAAGGAATCCCTGTAGCCAATCCTGAAGCAAAAATTCAATGAATTCTTGGTGGAATTCCTGGAAAAATTCCAGAATGTATTCAAAGAAAAATCGTTGAGAAAAAATCTGAGAAATCTTTAGAGGAATTCCCTTAGGAGTCTCTGGTAAAAAATCCTTGGAGGAACCCCTTGAAGAATTCCTGGATAAATTTCTGCTGGAGTTCTCGTAAGAATCCCGGAAGCAGTTACTGGAGGAATCTCGAGATGAATGAGAAAATTCTGGAGGATTTCTTGGAAGAATCTCTGAAAAAAATCTTGTAGTCATTCTTAGAGGAATCCCTGGAGGATACTTACCTTACCGGTCAGGCTAAGGCCGGGGTGGCCTCTGCTGTACATAGTAGCCGCCTCCATTCCACTCGGTCCATGGCTGTTTGTCTCCAGTTCCGCACTCTGCGTAGGGTCCGCAGATCGTCCTCCACTTGGTCGACCCACCTAGCTCGCTGCGCTCCACGTCTTCTTGTGCCGGTCGGATGACTCTCGAGAACCATTTTAGTCGGGTTGCTATCCGACATCCTGATGACGTGACCCGCCCACCGTAGCCTCCCGATTTTCGCGCTATGGACGAAGGTTGATTCTCTCAGCAGCTGATGCAGCTCGTGGTTCATTCGCCTTCTCCAAGTCCCGTCTTCCATCTGCACTCCGCCGTAGATGGTACGCAACACCTTCCGTTCGAAAACTCCAAGGGCGCGTTGATCCTCTGCACGTAGGGTCCATGTTTCGTGCCCATAGAGGACGACCGGTCTAATCAGCGTTTTGTAGATAGTTTACATCGTGTTACGGCGAACTTTATTCGATCATAGAGTTCTGCGGAGTCCAAAGTAAGCACGATTTCCTGCCACACTGCGCCTCTGAATTTTTCTGCTGGTGTCGTTGTCGGCGGTCACCAGTGAGCCCAAGTACACGAATTCTTCAACCGCCTCGATTTTATCACCGTCGATACACATTCGGGGTGGCGGGCGCGGTGATTCCTCCCCCCAAGTAACAAAATTAATTTTATAATGCTTTTGAAGTATTCTTCAACACCTGTTCTTTTAAACCATGCATAAACCAAATTGCTCTGCAACACGACATCAACTCAACCATAAACCCGCCATAAGACCAAAGAGGCCCATCCGAAGATGCACTTGGAGAGTTGTTTTTAAATTTCTCTTAAAACTTGTTGTACTTCCCAAGTTGTCCTCAAGGCGAATTGCTCTCTCCTTGTAGATTTCTTCAAGTGCACGATAACACGATAATAAATTTGTCAGTGTTGTTGCTGATGCAGCTTTTATGTCGACAGAAAAGTTTGGTGAATTAAATTCAAATTAAAAACACAATGAAAATGACACATTATTGTAATCGGGATTAATTTATTACACAAATTGGAAACATTTCCGTGGTGTAACAAGGATGCCAAATGCCAAGCGAAATTCATCGTATATATGTTGCAAGATACTTCCAAAAATTGCAACGCGCTTCCATTATAACGCACTAATAAAATATTTAAAAATATTATTCCTGGTCATGCGAACATTGCTCATGAGTTTTCTCAACATGGCTTCCATTGAAATCTAGGCCGGTGGTCGGTCCATCATCGATGGTTTTAATCAACATCACCATAAGATCGTCTTAAATTTCTTTCAACTCATGCCAGAGCTAATAGCATAACTCAAGAATACTAGGATTTATAACGTTCTCAATGCAGCCTGGTTGGCCTCCATCCAGAACGCCTTAAATTTATTTCATCTTATGCAAGGGTAAGAAGTATTACTCAAGAGTACTCAGGTTTATAACGTTCTTGATATAGGTTTATGCAAACTCCGCCAAGAACGGCATAAAACATGTACGCCAAATTGTAAATAAACAATAAATTATCGCACCGCGGTGGATTTTGTGAATCTCGTTCAATGAATTTATTTATCAGCCCGGTACCGTTGCCAACCAGGCAGACCTTTTTCGATAACCGGCCTTGATGCGGTGCAGTGCCGTGCCTCATTCCTCCGGTCAGCACTTCCAACAGGTAAGTAGTTGTTGATTTTGAAGATCGATGATTGGAACCCCGATTGCACGGGAAACGACGTCCTAGATGACCATACCCACCTCATTTCGAATGCTGCAACCGGAGGAACTTGGCACTGCACCGCGTTGCGGTTGGGTTTCCGGGTAGGTGTTCTTGATTGGCAGCAATAATGGAACGATGAGAATCAAAATCTGATGCTTGAGTTTTTATCTTGTATTTTTCATGTACCAAACTGTTCTTATGCGAGAACAGTTACTCTTGATCAAAAACGGATGATTGAAGATAACTTCAAGAACCTTATAAAACTGAAAATAAGTTCAACAGTTCTTGTTGTGTTTATGGTTTTATGAACTGAACCTCAAGTATTCTTGGAGGTGTTTTTAAAACCACATATTGACGAAGAATAGTTGTGCTCAGCTGAGACTCCGATAAGATCAACTAGAATATGCAATGTTCCGATAAAACTATCATAAAAAACAAATAAAACCAAATAGAATTAAGATTGTTACCTGGGCCTGGAGCCCTTTTCCATCATGTACTTTGTCTTCGACACATTAACTGCCGGTGGAAGCATAATTGTCCCATGTGCATTTTTGGCAATATTGAGATTTTGCAGCCCATGACCATGTATCGTGGGGTACTATCATATGGGGAAATAAAAATAGATAGTTTGTTCCGAAAATTGTTGAAAAAATGCATGGCCGATTTGTAACATTCTTAAAAGTGGACGCATAAGCGTCACGTTTCATTGGGAATCCTATGGAACTATAAAATCGCTCTGAAACAAAAAATAGTGCTCAAATTAAAAATTAGCTGATGTTAGAACACGATTCAGCACTTATACTTCATAGTTGAGACAATTTACTTTTTTCGAACTTTGGACGCGATTTTCTCGATTGTCTGTTTTTGCACATGGGACATTTATGCGTCCACCGGCAGTTAATGACTAATCCGATTCGCCTGGCTTCACTCATTAGTCGGATGTACGTTTCCGCCATCGTCTCAAATTTACGAGCAATAATATCAATATCATCAGCGAAACCAAGCAACTGAACGGACTTCGTGAAGATCGTTTCACTCGTGTTTATCCCCGCTCTCCTAATTACACCCTTTAAAGCAATGTTGAACAGCGAAAGACCATCACCTTGCCGTAACTCTCTGTGAGAATTGAAGGGACTCGAGAGTGTCCCTGTTACTCGAACTACGCTCGTCACTCGATCCATCGTCGCCTTGATCAATCGTATCAGTTTATCCGCGAATACTCCAACAATTTCTACGTTGATATCCTAGCAATTCTTTCAAGACATCCTGCTGGAATTTCTCCATACATATCTGCTTTGATAGTCCAGGAACTTCTGCTGGAGTTGCTCCAATAAATGTTCTGTAGATTTCTATAAAAACCTTTTCAAATGTTTCCCTAAGAATTGTTCATGCATTCTTCCTACGATATCCCTAGGTACCCCTATGATACTTTAGGAACTCCTGCTGAGATTCCTCCAAAAATTCTTGCTGGTATTCCTGTAGGACTCTATCCAGTAATTTCTACAGGAACTCCTCTAGTGATGTAATCAGAGAATTCTGTAGATATTTCTGCAATAATTGCTATATGAATTACTCCGTGCATTAGACTATGAATAAATCAACGGAAGGTAAAAATTTTACAAATGGAGGAGAATGTGCCCCTGGAGCCAACCTACTGATGAATAAATCTAGCGATTTCCCTAGGGATTCTTTTTAAGAATTCCTAGAAAGATTCCTTCAGTGATCCTTCTAGGAATTTCTTATAAAGTTCCTGTATTAAGAACTTCAGTTATTGCTCATATAGGAATTCCTCTAGAAATTTTACTATGATTCCTGTGTTGAATTTCCCAATTGGGCATCCTCTATGATTTCCCGGGGATTCTTCAACCCCCGGTAACCTCTTGGTATTCCTATACGAAAATCTCTTGTTATTACTTCTGAAAGTACTTTAGAAAATCTTGTTGGAAATTCTCCTGGAATTCATGGTAGAATTTATCAACCCATTTCTGCTGTGATTTCTCCTTAAACTGCTCCAGATATTTACCAAGTACTTTTTTCAGGAATTCCTCCATGGATTTCTCAAAGAGATTTCTTCAAAGATCGTAGAAGGGATCCCTTCAATGATTTTCAGGGAATGTTCCAGGAATTCCTCCAGGGATGTCTCTAGGGATTTCTACGGAGATTGCAGTAAGGATTCTTTCAAAAAATACTTAAGGGATTTATTCGGAGCTCCTGTAAAGGTTTTTGCAGAAACAACATATAGGATTCATTCGGGAATGTCTTGAGGGTTACGTTCCGTAATTCCTCGGCTAATTTCTCCAGAAATTTCCTCGAACAATTCTTCAAAGATTACTCCAGAGATTTTTTATAGAGATTAGACTCTGGAATTTAAAGTTGAAAGGCAGCGGAAACGTAACCAATTCGGGCAGTATAAATGTCTATAATTGTCAATCAGATGTTGTTTCATTTTCATTCGTTGACAGCTAAAGTTAGGTGTTATGATTTAAGCTGCGCTAACCAGTGCCAACTGTCTACTGTAGACCACAATTTCTATAAGCTATGAGAAGGCTGTGTTCCAGTAGAGATGTTATGACAAGAAGAAAAATAAATGAAAGATTTAATAGTTCTGCTGTAAAAAGCACTGAATGTTAACTTTACCAAATACCATTTTTTCTGTGCCCTTAACACACATTAGATTATTTTTTATCACAGAATGTCCGTTCAAAGATTACGTAACGCAAAATTTGTCAATTTTAGACCCTATCTGCTATCCCTCCCCCGCGTAATTATTTTTGAAAGAGAAATTTTCAAACTTTATATGAAGCGTTGGATAGCGCTGGACACACCCCCCCCCTCCCTCATTGGTGTTACGTAATATTTGAACGA
This sequence comes from Aedes albopictus, assembly GCF_035046485.1. Taxonomy (NCBI): domain Eukaryota; kingdom Metazoa; phylum Arthropoda; class Insecta; order Diptera; family Culicidae; genus Aedes; species Aedes albopictus. The sequence continues at coordinate 137,471,156 of NC_085138.1, read as the reverse complement.
ACCCAAATCAGACCCTCTACACCTATCTCCGTCTCTGACGTGCTTAGAACATTTTTTCATGAATAAAAAAATGATTTTAAAAAATGTCCCGATTTTGTCAGGTACATACCCGATTTTGTCAGCCCAAAATGCTACCAGGGGCTGACAAAATCGGGTCCTTACTGTATACCAATGGTTGACAAATCACTTCGCACGCACTTCATTATTTGAATCTTGTATGCTTACATATTTTATTCTTTAAAAAAACTTTTATTGCCGTAGGTTTCAGTAATAATTCAATATAAAATTAATCTAAAAAGCTTTGAGCTGATCAAGTCAGTTATATTTAAGTATGTAGCAAAAAGTTCATTTTACATTACATCTAATAACTATGGGACGAATAGGAATGAACTGCACTTCCGCCTATACACCGAGCATTTTTCTGAAATCCCATGAATATCCACAGAAATCTCTTAGGGTCTTCAAGGTGCAACCTCGGAGCCTAAATTTTATTATGAAAAATTTCTGTAAAAACATTTTAAAAAATTGCTGCAGAAAATTCTCGAAAAAATATCTGGCAAAACTTTAGAAATTTTCTTGATGTAACTGAAATGAAACTCTTCAAAATGTTTCTAAAAAATCAAATTTGTTTCCAGGCATTCCATTTGCCAGAAGCCGTAAGAGGAGTTTCGATAATAATCTGCCTGAATTACCGGTAAAATTGTCACCTGCCATATATTTTTAAAAGAAATTTCTAGATAAATCCCTAGATTATATAGGGAAAAATCTGTTGAGAGGAATTCTGGAAGGAACTTATGAAAAAGACATATAGGTAAATCATTACAAAAAAATGTTAGTGAAACCTTTGGTGAAAAATTCTAGGGAATATCTGCAAGCATTTCTGCATAAATCACTGCAGAAATTTTTCAAAATCCAGGAAAACCCTGTAGAATTTTAAAACTAAATTGCTGAAAAAAAAATCAATCTTAAAAGCACTCCAGCAAGTGAATCTAGAAAATTTTCAAAATTGTCCTTTCAGAATTTTCTCATTTTAAAGTTTATTTTCTCAGATTCCTCAAGTTATTCTCTGGAGAATTTCTCTCTAAAGATTCTTTCAAGAATTACTGAGGCATTACTCAAAAATTTGTTTAAGTGATCCTATAAGAATTCCTTTCCTATAGGCAGAAGTATATAGGCGTCCGTGTGAGAAACACCGATCTTTGCGATCGACTAAAAGTAGTGCCGCGTAGTGTTGCTACAATCCCCCCCCCCCCCACTTTTCTTTTCCGATGGCGGGAATTGGGGCAACGGCCTACTTCCGTTCAGGTAATTCGGCCTACATTAAAATCACCGGTTACCATGAAGGAACTAATTATTTCCTCTAGGACTCTAGGACCTCTTTCCGTATTACGGAAAATACGGCCTCACACGGGTCGGCTCGGAAGTCCAAATGGCTTCCGAGTCTAACAGCCAAAGACGACCTTACGTCCGATTCCGGACGAATCCCTCGGGCCCCAGGCCCTAATCATCAAGGAGGGTCCTCTACCGGCACGGTCACTCCGGTATCGTCCTGGGCCGTGCCGATATCGACAAGAGAAGACGCCTATTAGCACCATCGGCCCCAGCGAAGCCGCTGGAACGCCGAAGGAGCAGAGCAGTGAGTACTCAGTGATGATCGATCCCCTCTTATACACGCTACACAAAATGTGAAAACCACACCCACACGCCACAGAATAGGGCAAATAAATGTTTAAAGAACATGAAAATTCTTGTGTTTTCCATACTTTGTCACGCGTCCCTTGATCACCCAGTAGTTAGCCGACTCTGAGACCCAGTTCGAGGAGTTTCTTGCTGCTGCTAGCTTGTACGGGTTAGTAGTTGGCAGGCACCAACTTACAGATAGCGCCCAACGTGGGGCAGGAAATCGTGCTTACTTTGGACTCCGCAGAACTCTACGATCGAATAAAGTTCGCCGTAACACGGAGTTAACTATCTACAAAACGCTGCTAAGAGAACCAACCATCGTCAATACCGCGAAAATCAGGAGGATACGGTGAACGGGTCACGTCATCAGGATGTCGGATAGCAACCCAACTAAAATGGTTCTCGAGAGTCATCCGACCGGTCCAAGAAGAGACTAGAAATCCTCTAGAGATGAGCGGAAGTTACATATGTCGATTCGGCAACGCTGTTTGTTTTGTTTACAACAGCTGCCAACACTTGCTACAAAGCCAGATGTTCAAACTTTGTGCGTGACTTCGTTGTAGTTCAATATGTTTTGTTTACATTTTATAATTATGGTAGAATCGTTTTTTTAACAAATTTTGTTAAAATAGCGGAGCAATCGAAGAAATCTAAAATTTATTGCAAAAGTGTTACGCTCATATCGGCAGAAGTGAAGCAAGAAGCAGTAATGGAAGTTTTTTCGACAAGTGCAGCAACAAAAGTTTCGTCATAAGCATGAGCTTTTGAAAGCAGAATTAATTAAATTTTATCTCTTTACTAAACTTACATCCCAGCCATATGCCGCCAATTTCTCGATATTAAAAATAAATAATTTTAATTTATTTAGTTCTGATTGTAATACCGTTCAAACGACGCCTTCCTACCAACGATAAGCATGTTCATTTGGCTCACACTTTGCAGTTCTCTCTGCACGATTCAGTGGGGTGACATGGCTGTCAAACTCGGTACATCGCCGCTTCACTCATCATCGTTTTTGGTACGGCGCGTTTTGGTACCCACTTTCTGGTCGGTTTACCCTAACTTGCTCCTGATTTTCGGGTGTGTGGCTTGTGTGTTGCTAGTGCTTATTTCGGAAATTACACATTTCAAACGAAATCGTTGGTTTTGATGATTGTTTCTCTTTCTTTATCACTTTGCACGATATCATAAGTAGCAGTGAAGCAGTGTCGATGTTTCCAGCGCATTTTTTCCATGAATTAAGCAATCAAAACAAAAACATTGGACGCCATGTTGAGTTGAATGCTGGGTAGATTAACGAGCCTGGATAGAACAAAGAGGAGAAACGTCAAAATTGGAACAGTCGATCTAGTGTCATCCCCATAGTTGCAATCGAGCAGGAGACCTGTCAAAACGACAAGGATTCCCCACTTTGGTATACTCGAGACACTTTAGGGTAGATGATTCTGGCCCTTCGTCATCCCCCTGGCACAATTGGCTTACAATGGCCGCCTCCACAGATCTCTATAATGTAGGATTACTAGAAGAGACCGGTGAAGACGTGGTGCGCAGCGAGCTAGGTGGGTCGACCAAGTGGAGGACCATCTGCGGACCCTACGCAGAGTGCGGAACTGGAGACAAACAACCATGGACCAAGTGGAATGGAGACGGCTACTATGTACAGCAGAGGCCACCCCGGCTTTAGCCTGATCGGTAAGTAAGGTAAGTACACTAGCACGCACACTGAAAAGCATGCCATCTTTATTTTTAAGGTTCAAAAGGTGACCCCAAGCAATTTTTCTGTGAAGAAGTAAATTTTCCCCACAGTAAATCCACAGACATACAGACGTAACACTCTAATAATTCCCATCGTACACCGATTTAACGGACTATTAAAAAAAATGATAGTTGGCCAACTGTCCATCCGTGGCGCTCGCATCGTTTTTGTTCGAGTTTGACGTTTGCCCACTACCGCCATCTAGTTCATGGTCGGCCAAATTCAGTGATTTTAGTATTGGGCGATTGTGTTTCCGTGACTATGATTTGAATCGAAAAATGTTCAAAGTGTTACGTCTGTTTGTCTGTGGTGTAAATCGTATGGAAAACTAAGAATGGTGAGCGCTAAAATATAGTTTTCCCGATTGATCTGAAATTTTGCATAGTTGATATGGGACCAAAATGAAACTTTAAAAGTGGCCCAATCCTTACCCTGTCCATCCCTCAAAATGTGACCTTCTAACCTCGGGCTGCCACGAGTACCATGGCTTCCACCCATTACTAACAGATATCATCAAAAAGTTATTACTACGTATAATGTATACTATTAAGTACAAAAAAGATCTTCGGCTTCGCAAAGCGTTATACGCGATTGAGCCCCAAATAAATGAACTAGATAAAAAAAGAAACTCTAAAAGTGTACAGGAGCTTGAGTTTTTCTGTTTTGTAATATTTCCCCATAAAAATCGTGAAAAACGGTGCAGTGTCAACCAAGTGAGTAAAACTGATGAAGCCTCAGCTCATGAGAGCAGACACCAGCACCGGCTCTCGAAGGGAGTCATCAGTGTAACATACGATGTCGTCTGAAATATTTCTTTTCAGATAATCACCGTTTTTTTGGTATGGAAATTGCCGTTTTAAATCGTGGGATGCTAATGATTGTCCTATTTACAATATCAAATTTTGGATGTGATATTTTGTACAATGAATGGTGAATATAATAATATTTATACCCAGGCCCGGAGCGGATGTGAAGGCCCCTCAGAGGTAGAAATGCGATAAACAGAAAAGTTTTTCTTTGTTTTTGAACAGTGCTTGAGCAAAATGAAAAATAAAGTAAGTGTAGCGAGCAAAAATGGTTTTTGTGGGGCCCCTAAAATGTGGGGACCTTGGCCCCCGGCCTCCCTTAGATCCGGTCCTGTTTATCTATTTATAGAATTTCTTTCGTAGAATAAAACACAGTCTGTTCAGGTAGATAGTAGTTTAATATTGATAAAGATTGCAAGATATGTAACGTTAAACAAATTTAAGTATGTTTATTTCTTTCTTCACTATGATTAATTTTGAAACGGATATGTTTCAGATTGCAATAAATTATATATTCACAGTGGTGACAAATTACACAACCACCCACAACCTACCACTTTCGCTCCAGCACATTGATCACATTGAAGAAGAGTCGCTCCCGTGCGATATCGATCGGTCGCTGGCCGGCCAGGTTCCGTAGACTCTTGTCCGCTTTGGCACTGAGCAGAATCTCCACGATGCGCAGCTGGTTCTGTTCGACTGCGTAGTGCAGAGGTGTGTCACCGCGACAGTCCTTAAGATCGACAACGTCATCACTTCGACAGCGACTCAGCAGTAGCTTGATCACGTTCAATCGACGTTCACGGCAAGCCAGGTGAAGGGCCGTGCAACCGGATTTGTTTCTGGCGGTTACGCTGACCCGATGATCCAGTAGAATGTTGATCATGTCCAGATTGCCACTGACCGCTGCTATGTGCAGTGCGGTGCATCCCTCCCCATTGGTAGCGTTGAGGTTGATCTTCACGGGTGATGTTGATTGTTTGGTGAATGGCTTCTTGAGAAGAGTGTAAAAGTCCGCCGCACACTGTTGCGGATGGCCCAAAAACGTGATCGAAATTGTTTTGACCATGAAAACATGATTTTTGATCTTTGGTGTCTTCGGCAAAGTTTTTCTATAAAATAAGCCCTAATTTATGGAAATATCAGTTTTGTGATCAATCCCCCTAAAAGTGAGAAACGATTTCTAACTTTTTTATATGTAAACCAAAAAAATATGTTTGTTCAGAGAAGTTGTAGGCAATTTCACTAGAAACAACTTTGCCGAACATACAAAATTTCTATCTTTTGATTTGTATGTACATTTGAGGCGTTTTTTATGAAGCACCCCTAAAAATCAGTTTTTTGCTTATAACTTTTTCTATGAATTTTTCACGATTTCCAAATGTTCTAGCAAATGTTTTGCCTTATTAAAACGCGTAACTTTTGCGAAGAAAGTATATATCTATCTCTCATATTTATCATGTTATTGGAAATTTCACTTTAAAAAATGTTTATGTTTGACATACCCATTTGTTAACTTTCGCACGTTTTCGCAGACCAGGATTTTCACATTTGAAAATATGGAACGAGTTTTATCTATTGCAAATATAGCCAGTTTTAGCCTGATTTCGCCTTCATATTTAAATTTACATACTAGAAATGACTATCATTATAAAATGTGTTATTGTAAAATTATCAAGATATCAAAAAAATGTACTCAGTGCTTTTCTTACATGATTTTCCCACATGAACACGCAAAAACGTTTTCACAGAATCACTTGGAACTGCATCAGATGACTTCCCCATAAAATTTAAGTTTTTTTTTCAGATAAACAGTGGCTCTCATAGTGGTACGATAAGTCTCTTCCACAAAATAATCGATATTGTTGAATGCTCTTTCTAACGCTCATAAAATTTTTCGTGTTCATGTACACTTTGCGAAAATGTTAATTTGCAGAAGGTTCAAATAACAACAGCTGATGTTTCGATTAATATTGATTTTTAATTTGTTTACTTGAAAAATGAAACTTATCTGTTAATATTAACACATATCATTGATTACTGTCATCATTAAATGTATTGCTTCCAGTTACTGTATGTATGTTTTTCTGTCCGAGGAAGCACAAGAGTCACGCAACAAAGACACCAGGAATTACAGAGAGGATCATAGACGTAAGTTTCCAAAAATCTAAACTAACACAGATCTCCTACATCGTCTGCTTGAAACATCTGATCCCATAATAAGGAATATTGGACTATTTCCTAAAAAAACTAGAACACCATAAACGTAGGATGCGAACAACCTTTTGCTCTAAACATATGACGAGATAGTAACTGGAACCAATGAAATAAGTGATGACGTTAATCAATGATATGCGTTAATAATAACAGATATGTAATAATTTTCAAGTAAACAAATTGAAACCCAATTTTTATCGAATCATTAGATGCTGTTATTTAAACATTCTGAAAATTTTTATTTCTGCAAAGTGTACATGAACTCGAAAAATTTTATGAGCATTAGCAAGATCATTCAACAATATCGTTTATTTTGTGGAAGAGACTTATCGTACCACTATGAGAGCCACTGTTTATCTTGAAAAAAAAACTTAAATTTTATGGGAAAGTCATCTGATGCAGTTCCAAGTGATTCTGTGAAAACGTTTTTGCGTGTTCATGTGGAAAATAATGTAAGAAAAGCACTGAGTACATTTTTTGACATGTTGATCATTTTACAATAACACATTTTATAATGATAGTCATTTCTAGTATGTAAATTTAAATATGCAGGCGAAATCAGGCTAAAACTGGCCATATTTGCAATAGATAAAACTCGTTCCATATTTTCAAATGTGAAAATCCTGGTCTGCGAAAACGTGCGAAAGTTAACAAATGGGTATGTCAAACATAAGCATTTTTTAAAGTGAAATTTCCAATAACATGATAAATATGAGAGATAGATATATACTTTCTTCGCAAAAGTTACGCGTTTTAATAAGGCAAAACATTTGCTAGAACATTTGGAAATCGTGAAAAATTCATAGAAAAAGTTATAAGCAAAAAACTGATTTTTAGGGGTGCTTCATATAAAACGCCTCAAATGTACATACAAATCAAAAGATAGAAATTTTGTATGTTCGGCAAAGTTGTTTCTAGTGAAATTGTCTACAACTTCTTTGAACAAACATATTTTTTTGGTTTACAAATGAAAAAGATAGAAATCGTTTCTCACTTTTAGGGGGATTGATCACAAAACTGATTTTTCCATAAATTAGGGCTTATTTTATAGAAAAACTTTGCCCAAGACACCAAAGATCAAAAATCATGTTTTCATGGTCAAAACAATTTCGATCACGTTTTTATGCCATCCGCAACAGTGTGCGCCGAGTCGTTGAGACATCGCTGACAACAGCAGAGCGGGTGGCAGACTTTCTCAGATATGAAGTCTTTCTGGGAAGATGAGTTGATCACCGGAGTTGATGGGAAGACTTCCAAGCCCAAGTAATAGCAGGCCAATTTAGTGTCGTAAGCTGCGATTGCAGTTACTGCTTTGTCAATTCGCTTCATCTCGTCGATGTTCCGATACTCCAGGAAGACTTCGTCGTCCAGCAAGTCTTCATCGGAAATTAGCACAAAGTCCTCGTTTCGGACAGGACTGCTGTTGGAAGATTTCCGTCGCCTTTGTTCATCTGCGTGTGCATCCTTCAGCATCTTCAAAATCTTGCAATTGTGGGCATATTTTACGGGAGTTGCTCCGACACGATTTACTACGTTGACAGTAGCGGAATGTTCGAGCAGCGTTTCCACAATATCCGAGAATCCCCACTTGGCAGCGTAGTGAAGAGCAGTTTGCCCGAGTTGCGTTTGGGCATCAATATCCACGTGTATTTTCATGTGCTCCGAAAAGTACAGCAAAGCTTTCACACATCCGCTGTGGCCATTTAGACAAGCTAAATGAAGCGATGTGTGTTGATCGTTGCTGGTACTGTTGATGTTGATTCCCGCGTGGAGGAGGAGCAAAAGCAAGTTTTGATGACCGTTAGCTGCAGCGTAATGCAACGCAGTCCAGTTCTTGGCATCCACCGCATCTACATTCGGTTTCAGGTTCAGAATGATGGTGAGCAACTTGGGACTGCCTAACGTTGCTGCGAGGTGAATCGCCGCTAAACCGTTTTGGTTGCGATCATCTATATGTGGTTGATAGGGCATCGACTCGCATCTAACGCAACTGCAAAGGGGATGACACTTTTTAATGGTTGGATCTATATCAGATTCCATACTGTTGTTAAAATCTTGAAATACATTCAATATTTCCTCTTCTTCGCCGTTTTTCATCAACGTGAACAGGTAGTTGAGAAACTGATCTGCATTTTTGAAGCTCATCTCGGCATATTTCTTCATCTGGATATCTTCGTCTGACATAAGATCTATTCCCAGGCGTTGAGAACGCTCAATACTACAGCAACTTATGTAGACGATGACCGCCTCTAAGGTCGTTAAAAGGTACGTATTCTGACCGTATTTGTCCTTCGATGTCGGAGTGGTCGTTTCACTCAGTTGAAATTCTTTGAGAAACGTTAAGTTCATGATCCAATTGGTGAGGCCTGTGAATAAAAAAACAATCATCGATGACTTCCTCAAACAAGAAACAGATTGTTTTCTGGAACTGGTGAGTTAGGGTAATTTTTTAGCACATTTAGTTTTGATCGTCTAAGTCTCTAGGTATTCCATTAGGAAGTCGAAAAAACTACTCCAGGAACCTTTAGAAGATCTTTACAGTAATTTGTCCAATTTAAACGTGACGTATTTTAAATCCTATAGGTTAAACATTCAAAAGCTTTGATCTTGTTTTTAATTTTAATTAGGCAAATCATTTTGTTAAAAAAACAGAAATTGATTTGTAAAAAATTATTTGAGGGGGCTAGAAGCAAAAGGGTGTAAGTGACAAAAACTTTCAAGTAAATGAGACTATTTTTTTGATATGGTGATTAATGGCCTTATTATTGTAAATTTGTGGAATAAATAAATGTTAGGGGGATTAGGGGCATAATGGACACCCGGGGCGAAATGGACACCCCTGTTTTTGCCGAAACCGTTGACTTTTATGTTAAACTTTTAATGCATAAGTGTGAAGGAACAAGTCATTGTTCTATTTTTCAAAAGTACCATTTATATTCCTTCAAAATAACCAAAATATCATTGAAATTGAAAAATGTTTTTTCAGAAGGTGGATTTCTTATAATTTCGAAGCATCAGCAAATAAGGTATTACTAGTGTTTGAGTGTGTCCACCACAAAAACAAGTGAATTGTTAGCTTATCTACATGTATACGCAGATTTAGCAATGGGTGAAGTATTATATTTTTGATCAGAACTTACTCAAAATAGCAATTTCAATGTTGTAGTCGATTCGGGGCAAAATGAACACTGGTTACTATGTATGGATGTACGCGCGTTGCATACTGTTAGGCGTTTTAGAGAGTTTGGAAAAAATCAATAAGATTATTTTAGCCTAAAATTTATTTAACTGATGTTATGTAAACTAGTCTAAGATGGAGTATCATTTCGCCCCGTACCTTTCCTGTCATCCCTAAAAAACACACGGTTTTCAATTCATTATTTCTTCACAATAATGACATTCTACCTGCTGTCAATGATTGAAATACGAAGGAAACAAGTTAAAGTTGTAAGCCAACTGATAATATGTTAAGTTTTTGTCTGTTATACAGGTCTAACATACTCATTTGCTTAGGGTGTCCATTATGCCCCTAATCCCCCTATTTGTGAAAAAAATCGAACGAAAGGTCACTTACACGCCTTTGCATCTGAACCCCTCAATTGGGTTGAAATAGGCGTTTTCTTTCATTCAATTTATACAGCACAATGAAATTAATCTACGTAGGTATCATATTCAGTAACTTTCGTTGAGGCCCGGCCCACTATTTATACCATGTCTTTAAAAAACGCTTATGGTGGCGACTTTCTGAAAGTCCTTGCCAAAAAAGTAAGGACAATGCATTCGGTTACTCAAATTGATGGAACCTTCCCGTTAGTTTTTTTTTCCTGTTCGGGTCTGCCACTGCGACCTCACGGGCCCCCTCGTTAGTTAGAGCCACAACCATTCGTGCGGACCCCTCGATTTTGGTCAAATATTGGCTCATTTGGACTGTTATAACTCGAAAGTTTCTTCTAAAAATCCTTCAAAATGAAACGTTGTTGAAAAGAGGAATAATAGAGCTACTATTTACAGTTATAAAAAGTTGGGTCGGCCATATTGATCTTGGCCGCCATCTTGGATTTCTATACCAAAACCTTTTTTGTACCATGTTGGAAACCACCAATTTTCAAAATATTTACATCAATACATTTTTATTTAGTGAAAAAGTTTCTTGTTTGTTTTTGCAGAGTTTTGATTTGATTCGACAGGGCTCCTATTTAGGACAATTTTTTCGCTATAACTCAGCCAATTCTGAATCAATTGATACAAATTATTGGAACGCGATGAGATACGTATAGTATCTAGCCGTGTACAAAATTTCGAGTCAATTAGTTTAGAATTGACTGAGATATAGCGAAAAGTGTCCAAAATACTGGCCACTGCCCAAGTGGCTCGCTACCCTTTCGATTGATAAGAAAAGCTTTCAACAGTTCAAACATTTCAATAGTCGTTCTATAGCAGGCATCAAGGCTAGCCACCTAGTCTTACTGCAACCCAGAAACTTCAGGTGCTTTCTCGCAAAAAAATTTCAGTTATTGAACTTTGACGTAGAAAGTATGGAAATATTTGTTAATATGTTTGATGCGATTTGTGCTTTGTACAAACTGGTTTGACTATGTTTGCATTGAAGTGACTACAATGTTTTGTATGCTTGTTGAGTTTTTTTTCAAACGCGGGACATTTTAACGATTTGAGACGAACGCGGGACATTTCGCAGGACATAATTTGTCGCGGGACATTTGGTCAAAATGCGGGACTGTCCCGCGAAACGCGGAATGTCTGGTCACTTTACCCAAGTAACAAAATTGATTCTATGCTACTCCTGCAGATATGTTGAAGACCATGCCATAAAACTTAAGAATAAATCTCATTGTTCTGCAAAGCTGTCATAAATGAAACATAAATGTCTCATAAGATCAATCTGGCCCACTCTATAGTAGGTTTTCAAGAGTACAATTGAACATCCACCCGAATAGAAATTGTAATGTAGAAAACATTAGCATACATCTATAAAACCTTAACATTTAATGTATATCGTTGTTCTCCTAATGTACTCAGACTTCAATGTAACATCTAAGTACACAGTAATACATAAGATTTACATGTAACATTGAAGTCAAACTTCAATGTGATGTTGAATTTGACATCATATAACATCCAAAGACAAAATATTCAAATGTTACATCAAAATCAAATGTCATATCGATTTCAACTGTTGCTCACTTGAAACATCAGACTACATCTAACGACAGACAAATGTAATGTAACATTAGAATCAAACATCATATTGATGTCGAGTGTTGCTCACTTGAAACATCAGAAAACATCTAACGACAGATGATTGTAATGTTACATTAGAATTAAATGTCATATTGTTGTCAACTGTTGCTCGCTTAAAACATCAGACTACATCTAACGACAGCTAAATGTAATGTAACATTAGAATCAAACATCATTTTGATGTCAAGTGTTCCGCACTTGAAACATCAGCATACATCTAACGACAGATGAAAGAATTTTACATTAGAATCATACATCACGTTGATGCCTCAATCATCAGAAAGGATTCAGCTGAGCTCACTAATTTGACGTTTGAGCGGTGCCGTGTTTACAGAAAATGAACATGTTTCCATAGCCACGACGCCGCTCAAAAGTCACTTGTTTGACACACGTGCATTTGTGCAACGAAAGATAACTTTCCCCACACGTGTAAAATTCATAACACAGGAATGCATGATGCACAAAATCGGCCAAATTCCGTTTGTTTTTCTGTGCGACACAAATTTAATATCAGCTCGTGCATCCACATAAGCCTGTATTTTGCAATAATTTAGGCATGGCAATAATGTTTAGTATACCGAAAAACATTGAAATTCCACAAAAAATATGAGCGAACGAGCTATTTTAGATTTAATGTCTGGATTTATGTAAATGTTACTCATATTTGAGTGCCATGGAGTTTTACTGAATATGTGTGACTTCAATTCAGCGTTGTTCGCCAAGCCTTTCTTTCTGAAGTTTTTTCAAGTTTTTTTCGGTCGGTCGAGTTTTCAAGAAGTGTCGTTCCTGTTGAAAAAAATAGTTTGCGGAGGCCAAAAAGTGTTTCACAGAAAAGTCTGGCCCGGGAAGAACATTCGGCAAACGGAAGATTGCAGATTCCGTGCCGTTTTTGAGGTGTTTTGTGCGTCGCAAAAGTACCTCCCCATTTTCTTCCTGACGCCGACGTCGTGCGCCGAAAGTAGAAAGTAAAACTAAGAAAAATCCCTGTGTTTATTAAGTGCCGCTGTGTTTATTAAGTGACTGGCTGATTGATAAGCGGGCAGCCAGGCTTTCCGTACTCTGTGATGGTTATTTTGATGTTTTAATTCGGTGTGTGAAAGATTTGCGACGAGACGAGACGTGCTGAACGACCGGAAATTCCGGACGAAGTCGGGTCGTGTCAGATTTATAGCGGTGGCGGCAACATAAGTGTCTCCGACGACGACATCATGGCTGGAGGGGAAGTTCGTAGCAGTTGTCGGCTGCGACGCAGAACGGAACCGAGTTCATCCAGCGCCTTCCAGCTCGGTAAGAAGGGCTGCGGCGGTGGCCAATCGGAGACGGCTGTGGGACGACAGCTATGACCAGTCTTCCGGTGCGGATAACGGAAACAGCTATAGTGGCAGCAAAATTTAACAATCCGCACGCAAGAAGGCTAAGAAAAGTGTGGAAACCTACGAGGTGGGTCCGAGTGGAACGCATCAGGTATGTTTTGTTTTGGGAGGGAGCGGTGTCCTCTGGCTTGGGCATTTAAGGATGATTATGCTAACCCAATAGCACTTGAGCGCTGATTTATTCATCACAGTTTGGCCCTTGAGCTAGGTATAAATCTGGTTTACGAGTTGAGCGCAGGCCGTAAGTGCTAATGGGAATCAAAGAAATATTCGTTGTGCATTTATCACAAGTCAAAGACGAGTTATAATTCAGTTTGCCTAGACTCAATCTTTGCATTCTTTGAATTTTATCAAATTTAACAATATTTAATATAACGTTACGAAAGAGTGAGTGGGGCAGGACTCTGCAAAACTGACTGACTGACGGACTGACCAGGCAAAAATAAAACTATTATTATTTTTATTTCTTCACATCAGTTATCTTGACGTTTATTTTGACGAACTAAAAGAACAGTAACCTGCGCGTAAACAAATTGTTTATTTATGTTTATTTATTTCTCCTGAAATTCCTCCAGAAATTGCTTCAGGGATTCCTCCAAGAATTCCACCAGGAATTGCTCTAGGAATTTCTACAAGAATTTATCCTGGAATTCTTCAAAGCATTCCTCCATGGATTTTTCCAGAGATTACTACAGGAATTCCTCAGGGATTTCTTTCGGAATTTCCTCAGGATTTCCTCCAAAGATTTTTTCAGGAATTTTTTCGGGGATTCCTGCGAGAATTCCACCAGGAATTCTCCTGGGCATTCTTTCAGGCATTTATCCAGACATTCTTCCAGGAATTCTTGCAGATGGTCCTCAAAGAATTCTTTTAGCGATTCCTTCAGAATTTCCTCCAGATATTTCTCCAGGAATTGCTTCAGGGACTCTTTCACGAATTCCTCCAGGAGTTCCCCAGGAGTTCTTCCAGGAGTCCACGAATTTATTCAGGAAATCCGTCAGGAATTCCTTAAGAAATTCTTCCAGGATTTTCTCTACCAATACTTTCTAGAATTTTTCAGATTTCCTCCAGGCATTCCTTCAGGAATTCTTCCAGATTTTCCTCCAGGAATTGATGCAGGGATTCCTCCAAAAATTCGCTTAAGAATTCATCCAGGAGCTGCTTAATGGATTCCTCCAGGTATTTCTCCAAGGATTCCCTCAGGGATTTCTCGAGGTGTTCTCCAGAAATTCCTCAAGAAACTCAAGGGAATTACTTCAGGGATTTCTCCAGAGATTTCCCAAGGGATTCCTCCAGGAAATCCTTCGAAGATTCGTCCAGGAATTCTTCCAAAGATTTTTCCAAATACTCAAGGGAAATTTCTCAAGCGAATTTTTTTTAGAATTTTCTCCAGGGATTCCTTCCAGACTTCCTCTGGAGATTTCTCCATGAATTCCTCCAGGGATTCTTTAAGAAATTCTTCCAGGGATTGCTCCAAGAATTCATCCGAGAATGGACTACCCGCTTGACGCGCAGCCACGGTTGATCAGCAGGAGTAAATCCATTTAATTTTGTATGGCGAAAAGCATCTAAACTTGAATTACTTGAAATAGAACACTCCCTACAAAAACATTTGGTAGGCATAATAGTGGTTGCCATGGATTACTGCACGAATTTGTACTGGCCTGCTTACTCTCACACGAAATTTGACGTTTGAGAGGTGTTGGCACCGCTGAAACGTCAAATTTTCAGTGAGAGTAAGCAGGCCAGCATAAATTCGTGCAGTAGACCATTGTGCACAACCACTACCAAATATTTTTTCGAATAATGTATTTCCCTTTGAGAAATGTGCCTTTAGATGCTATTCGCCATACAATATTTTTGCGATTTACTTTTAGCGGTTTTTTGCGTATAGAAGCTAGCGCCACATTGATCGATGCGGAGAGTAAGAAAACAGCCGATGCAGGTAATTAATTTTCTCCAGGAATTTGTCCAGATGTTCCTAACACCGCTAGCCATCATGGTTTCCCATAGCGGAAAGAATCATGGTTACAGGTCGCAAGCCCTAGTAAAGTGTGGAACGTTTTGATGGCTGTGATCCCTGACCATCATGTAATCAAAATCCCAGGGATACTCAACAGTGAACAAACTGTTGGGCTGTGGGGGTTGCGTGTGTGGGGTGCATATATTTACAAGCATTGCTATGGATCGAAAAGTTGAGGTTATGTCGTGTAATTTTGTAAGTTTGAAAGGGAAACACCAGTTCCCCATCGATTTTTTTCTACCCGGTTTTTGCCAGAAAGATTATCTAAAACGACTCAAATATGGGATAATCTTAATTTGATTCTATAATTGCTCATTTCTACTTTTAATCTGCCTTCATTTGGTTCTTTAAGGGAATCCATGGAATAATTTCCATAAATCGAAACTTTAAAATAAATTAAATTAAAATTAATTTATGTGGAGCGAACCTGGTGTGGTGGTTATAAGACAAGACTATCACGCCGAGGACCTGGGATCGAATCTCATTCTCGACATACTCACATAATGTGGATTCTTCCTTCGGAAGGAAAGTAATGCGTGGTCCCAAGATGAACTAGCCTAGGGTTAAGGACAGACTTGTTAGGATCCCAAAATGGCCGCCACAATGGCCGGCTTTGGCACCTACTCACGATCTCGAGCGCACAAATCTCTTCGTTAACAAAACCAGCGCATCTGATCTTCTTATTTTAAGCTTATTACAAGTGAGCAAGAACAGAATAATAAAATGCACTGTTTTTTAAACTTGCTTCTTGAGATTTGTG
The DNA here is from genome assembly GCF_035046485.1 of Aedes albopictus. NCBI lineage: Eukaryota > Metazoa > Arthropoda > Insecta > Diptera > Culicidae > Aedes > Aedes albopictus. The sequence continues at coordinate 137,455,279 of NC_085138.1, read as the reverse complement.
CGTCTGAAGTTCTGATGCACTGTTGAAGCGGGATTACAAGACGTTTGTCCTTAAAAATCTCGTTAATACAGACAAATAACAAATGTGGATCCTCGTAGCCGTGCAGTTGCTGTTCGATTTCCGCTCCGAGCGATGTTTCTTCTCCGTATCCACTGCATGCTCCGTGTGTCCCTTGTCTAGTGTTAAGTTTCATTCAGTCTTTTTTCATTAAGTCATTCAGCCCAGTTTCGAGTTCAACGGGAATCGCTCAAGAAACTTCTTGAACGATTCCTGGCAGAAACTTTCTTCGGTGACTGCCATTTGGACTGTCATTTTTTCGCAACTGCGTACTGCGATCGAACAAAAAAACGGTTTCTTGAGCAATTCAGGAAAGGAATTTCCTATGCATCAAGATAGGCTGAGAAATTCCTTCTGATTTTCAAACCCGTAACGTGAGTAGATCACCTTGGAATAGTGCGTTAAGGCGTAAGGACTATCACATTACATTTTGAGCATGCTATTTTCCTAACAAATGTAGTCAGGCTCCTGTAGGAACATTCCAGGATCAACCGTTGATGTGGTGCTTTTTTCGGTGTGTCTGTTGGTGTGTTTAGTGTTTGCTGATAATGAACATATTGTTTCGGGAGGATTCAGGTAGGTTTATTATATAATACAGGAACTATGGTAAGGTGTAGGTATAACCATTGCAAGCTTATCACGAATAGCTTATTCAATGAAATATGTTGATACAGTTTTCTTTTCCAGATTTTCGGCCACCCAGTTCTGCAGCGGTCAATATGGAGAAACAAATCAGATGAATTATGCAGCAGCTGTCTCAACACAACAAAATAATATTTTGTGCGCCTCAACGTTCACCAAACGTATTCTTTGGAGTCGACCTTCCCAATAACAATACCCAAATTCCCGAGACACCTTGGCCTGAGCGATCGTAGAGCTATCTACATCTTTCATATAGGTGTTCAAAACTAACCATTGTATTGATGAAAAGTTGTTATT
>NC_085138.1:137428783-137453783 GCF_035046485.1 Aedes albopictus | reverse complement strand
CTTTCGCGAGTAAGCGCCATAAAATCTACAAGTGTAATCGATAGATTGTTGTTACATCACTGATATGGTGGAACATCTTACAGGTCCTTCGAGCATAGCTCTGTAGAGACGTAGTTTTCAAAGATATTCTAGGACCTCCAAGAACTTTCGTGAGTACAGGCCTGGAAATCTACGAGCGTAATCAATTAATTGTTGCTACATTACTGATGCGGTGTAACATCCTTCATATTATAAGACCTCTTTTTTGACCCCGGAACCTCTCGGCTCGGTTTCAGAGGGAAACCGGCCCAAAACCCCAGGCTGCTGGTCTGAGCCGGCGGCAGCCTCCGGGGTGGGCACTCAAGGCCTCTTTTCGATTCCGGGTCTCAGGGCGTATCGACGAGGGAAAGTTTTCGGAGTACGGGAACCTATTTCACAAAATACTCACGGTTAACAAACGCTTTATTGTTCTTCGCAATGGGGGTCACAGATGGAGGGGGCCCCACGGGCGGTGGCGGCGGATATGACTTCGATGGCGCAGGAGGTGGCTTAGACGGAGGTGGTGGCTTCGACGGCGGCGGTAACTTCGGCGGCGGAGGAGGGAACTTCGACGATGGTGATGCTGGCTTCGATGGTGATCCGGAGGGCTTCCAGAGGCAATAGAACGGGAGCGGTTGGAGCCGTTGAGTTTCTGGCGGGATTCGTACTTTCCTCGATCCTGTAGCGGTTCTAGATGGCCGCAGGGGCCAACGTCTTCACGGAAACGTGCGCGGCAACGTGCGTTGGAGGCTTCCCGGCGAGCCGGCTCCTTAATCGGAAGGCCAGGTCCGGAGAATGGTTTCGGGATGGTGGCCCGGGCGGGACTTGTCGCGCGCCCCAAATGCAATGGCCGTAGCGGATAAAACCGTCCGCTAAATGATCGGATTGCGATACCTGGAGCGGGTACAATCTTCCGCAGGATACACGACCGGCAATCACTAATCGAGATTTTCTCACTTTCAAGAGCGGTAGCTCGCTAACTGTCCTTCGCTTGGAATCTTGCTACTGAATGACTCCCATCATCTCCACGATCGTTCCTCACCCGAAGCATCCATCACTCATCAATTAGCGTTTTCCCATTTCCTCCTACACTCGCTTCTGGATGAGTGAAACCGGCCACCCACGTACCCCGTACACCCAGATTTGCGCTTCGCTTGCGTACCCCGTCAATTGCCATTTCAATTTGACCGTTGTAAATTAACTTTACATAGAGTTCCCTAATTTCCCGTACTCTGGGTTTAAACAAAACACAAATGTTACCCGCCGGTAACAATATTCATGGAACATGGTTCTGTAGAAAGCTATTTTCCAAAGATGTTCTGGGTCATCCAAGAACTTCGGCGGATAAAGAATTTAAGATCTACAAGCGCAATAAATGGATTTTTGTTACATTACTGATACGGTGTAACACCCTACAGGTCCCTGGAGCATAGTTCTGAAGAGATGTTATTTACAAGGATGTTCTAGGGTATCCAAGAACTTCCGCGAATAAAGGCCTTAAGATCAACAAGCATAATCAATGGATTATTGTTACACTATTGATGCGTTGCAACATCCTACAAGTCCATGGAGCATGTATCTGTAGAGAACTACTTTCCAAAAACATTCTAGACCATCCAAAACCTTCCACCAGCAAAGGTCTCAAGGTGTACAAGTATAATAATGGAATGTTGTTACATTACTGCTACGGTGTAACATCATACAGATTTATCGAGCACGGTTCTATAGAGAAGTTATTTTCAAAGATGACCTAGGTAAGATCTTCCGCGAGTAAAGGCCTTAAGATCAATTAACCTATAATCAATGGACTTTTGTTACATTACTGATGCGGTGCAACATCCTACAGGTCCATGGAAGACAGTTCTGTAGAGTCTTGATTTCCAATGATGTTCTAGGTCATCCAAGAACTCTCGCGAATATAGGCTTCAAGATCTAAAAACGATCTAAAAGATACAACACAACACTCTACAGGTCCATGAAAAATATTTTTGTAGAGTAGTGATTTCAAAAAATATTCTAGGTCATCGAAGAACTCTCGCGAAAATGATGAGGTCCTAATGAAGATAGTTCCCTACAGTACCAAAGCTCTAATTTTAAATTACGAGCATCCCTCGCAAGAACTGTCTTCGTTGGACAATTTCCAATCTCGCTGCCGACAACATTACCGGACGACGACGACGACGACGTACACAGAGAGAACCACCGCGAGAGCAAAGAGCACCGTTGCTCAAACGAGTCACGCGCTCCAATCATGAATGCATGTTGGATGCATCCTGCTGCACCCGCCGTCGCAGTCAGTGGAGCAGCAGCAGTAGATGCTCTTTCGCAAAACACAACCTTCGCCCGACCGGTCGACCGACCACGACCACCCAACAACCCAACAGCTCAACGAGAGTTTGTTTGGGGGAAAATCTCAACCCATTCAAGAGCACGCGGAGAAAATTCCTCAATGACGAAGAGAGCATTTGCGACGAGAGAGTGCTCCACTGACTCACTGACTCTGTCCGCACCGACGACGACCCGACCGAGAGCGCGCTGGATCATGGTCCATGGATTGCTGGTTGGTCGATTGGGGGAGCTCGAATTAAAGCTCCCCAATAACTGTATCGTTAGTATTGTGGAGTACGCGGCATCGTTCGGTCGGTTCTTTCGGCACTGGTTCTCGTCGTGGTTAGTGGAATGTGCTACTACTTGCTGTGGTACAAAGTTATTCGCGCGCGCCGTGCTACGGTTTTTTGCCCTGCAGCAGCAGCAGCAGCAGCCCATACTCAGCTGTGCAGCAGCGACTGCGAGTTCTGCTGAGTAGCAGCAAGGGCTCCCCCCGGATTGCTGTGACTCTTGAAGAGCGCGCGCGGGTGGAGAAAGGTGAAGAGTGCGTTCGTTCGCTGCAATCGCGCGTCCGCCCGCCAGCCCGCCTGATTCGTGCGGTTGTGGTGTGAGTCTTTTTTTCTGGTGAAGAAATCCGTCTCGGGTGCGAAGTTGGTTGGTGAGTGAAGTCGCAGTAAGACGAACCGGTTGTCATATGTTCCCGGTTGTTGTACCACGACGCGGTGACCGGTGGTATAGTGTGTGTCGACGACGACGACTTATGAATGGGTCCTAGGGTATGACGGGACGGGACGGGATGCGGGAGTTGAAATGCCAACGGCGACTACGGATCCAAATAGTTTCTGCAAATAGAGTGGAAAGTCTGTGCAGCTGTGGTCTCTGGAGTGAGCATTGATTGGTGCGGTCGGTCATTTGGGGCCCGAAATGGGAGAAAGGGAAGAATATCGATTCACTCGACGATTGAAGATCTGTTAGATCCATTAAAAGTGTATGTGCTGAAGAGGCCAGTGTCATAGCCGGAGATTGTGTGGTGGAAGTCGTGTCACACGGTGCGGTGTGGGGGACGAAGGACAGACAGACAAGCGAAAACAGAAGAAGAATTTGTTGTTGGAGCTGTGTTGCAGAGAAACGAATAAGTTACGGAGCATAAGAGTGGTGAGCAGTAAGGGTGTGCGGTATGGATTTTTTTTCGGCAACGCGATACGGAACTTAACGTTATGTAGAATTCCTGATGCTGTCGGAGATAAAGAGGTACGCACTATAAATCTGGGTACACTGAAAATCAAATTTCTTTTTGCCATTGTTCTGGGCCGCACGTTTCAAGGGTCCCACACAATTTCACTGCAGGAATGAAAATATGAAAAAAAAGAAAGTATGTAGCTAGAACATTTTCTTGATTGTCATCATAAGAACTTACTGTGGGCTGGAAAGCACAGATGGAAATGTTCGTTGAGCAACTCGCGTGTTGAAAAAAAAAAAAATATGCCCTAATACGAAACAATACAGGCTTGTGTACAATTCACTCATATTTGTATACTACTGGATCAGCCTCCACCCCTATGTCAAATGTACACAGCTACTTTCTGGTTCTAGCGCTGGCAGTTGATAATTATTATTTTTCACTGAATGGAATCGATCAGTACAAAATCAATTTTAAATTTTTGTTCTCATGCCAGCGCTAGAGCCAGAAAAGTAACTGTGTACATTTGACACTCCGGTGAGGCTGATCCAGTCGTACATAAAAATGTGTAACTTATGTAACCGTACACAGCGAAACAATATGATTCCGAGAGTAAGCCGAGTGTGAATTAATTAGCATTAGCCTAATTCTTGAGTACGAAGCATACAAAAACACTCACGTGATTTCATTCGCGTACAACATACGGAAGTGCATTTAGTTAAGGTTCTAATAGCAAATCAACTCCAAGTATGTTTGTAATGCTTTGTGCTTCATTGTTCTTAAAAGGAACAACCAGTTGAGTAAATGCGTAAATAATTTCTTTGAAAAATCCGAGAGTAACTTCGCCAATCACAGACGAGTGCTTGCATGATTCGCTTGTTCGCGAATAAAGAGAAGTGCGAGTATTATCGTGACCTTGTTGTTCACTAGTAGGTTTGTTTTGCGTCTGCATCTGTGACCTGTGTCTGCTCTGCTACAGTGTTTACAAACTTCTATCCCTCCTGGCAAGTTGTATGTGAAATGTTTTTGTGTTTTTTTTAAGACTGAATGTATCTGTCCAGCTGATTATGACATATTAGATTTCCCCCAAAACTTAATAGTTATAGTTTTTCATTTAAATTAATCAGTAATGTGCAATTGAATACAATATTTTACCGGTACTCCTAGAGAAATTCTACTCTATAATTCTGGAAAAACAACCGCAGCTCAAAATTTTATAAAAATGCGCTTGAAGATTTCTGCCATAAGTTCTTATTGAAAAGCCTCTTTGCACTCTTGCAATGAATTCCGACTAAATCTATGAAATATAATGTGTCGAGCACACTCCTCGAAAAACCATTTTTTGGTAAAATATAATTTATAATATGATATGATACCCACACTACAAATGAAAATCTGGATTTCTGTATTGTGTGGGTACTAGAAACCATTCTAGCTTCAAAAGTTTTTCCGATGACTTTGAGCGAAATTTGCTCGAAAATCCCCTCAACAATTGCTTTGGGATTTTTTCAAGGGCAGCATCAGGAATATTTCTCGAGATGTTCCTCTTCAAGTTTCTTCAGGACGTTTTTAAGAAATTGTTCAAGCAATTCTTCCGGCAGTTCCACCATCATTCGTTACATTTTTTTCGCCGGAAATCTTTCAGCAGTTCCCACCAGAGATGCCAGATTATTTATTAAAAAATCTGTATCAATACAGATTTTTCTGTATCACCGTATTTGAGGGTATAACAGAAACCGAAAGTCCTATATCTCTTTCGTGACGAACCAACACAATTGTGCTGTTGAGCGGTAACAGTTTTGCATATTTTTTTAATCTGTTTAGACTTTGTTTTATATGATGTAAATTGTTCCATTAATTCAGCCATTGCTTATACTTGTATGTGTGAAATAAACTTTTGTTTACGTTGCCTGTAAAATTTACCACAACAAGGTAAACAAAAAGTGGGCAAAAACGGTAAAACATGAAAAAGTTTTATCTGTCGCATATTATTTATTTCCGATTTATCTACGTAGTCAACGCTAGAAATCAAAAGATAAAGAGTAGTTCTTTTAAATGAGTAAAAATAATAATTACTTTTTTGGGAAATCTAAGAGTTCTGGAGAGCCAAAGTTTAGCAATTTGTATGGAGATTTCACTTTTTTGCGCTCCGTCACGAAAGGGATATATCAGTAGAAACAAATAAAAATATATTACTTTATGACGGTTTTTAATTTTTTTCTGGTATTTATTATTCTAAAACTTGTGTAAAAAGGTTCAAATTTTCCTTAATTCTTTAAAGTTTAAGCAGCAATTTATGAAGTTTACATCAAATTCATTGAAAATATCTTCAAATTTAATGCTTACTGGAGAAATCTGTATCAAATTTTAAAAATCTGTATTTATCTGTACTCTGTATCTTGTCTGTATCGAAGGTCAAAAATCTGTAAAATACAGGAAAATCTGTATATTTGGCATCTCTAGTTCCCACTGAAGTTTCTCTTTTAATTCCGGCAGTTCTTCCCTTAGAATTATTTAAGTTTTTTTTGAAATCACTAGAAAAAGTTTCTTTGTTAGTTTCTCCCAGTGTTCTTCTGAACATACCTCAATTAGTTCCTCCATGAATATGTCCAGAGCTCCTCTTGAGATTCTCTACTAATTTCTTCTCAAGTTTATCTGGGAATTATTCAAGATGTTTCTTCAAGAATCTTTTTGGATTCCTCCAAAATGTTTTCCCTAAATTTCGGCTGGGTATATTTGGAAATTTCTACAGAAGTTTTTTTAGAAGTATTTGTCCTAAAGTTTTATAGAGAATATCATTATCACAAGAAGTGCCTTCAAGAATTTTCCCATACACCTGGGAATTCCTCCAGGAGTTTCTCCAAGACTTTTGAACTTTTTTCAGGAATTCTTTCAGGAAATCCTGGTGTAATTCTTCCACTATTTCCACAGATTAATATTTTAAGGAGCTCCTCTGGTAATTCCTCTAGGTTTTTTTGTGGAACTCTTTCAAAAGTTCTTCTAAACTTCCCCCAGGAGTTGCTCTGGGGATTTTTTTAAAGTTCTTCTATGAATTTCTTTAGAATCTGTGGTTATTTTTCCAGAAGCTCTACTGAAAAATTCTATTCTCTCTTCTGCTCTTTCAGGAGTATTTTTTTTGTGGATTTCTACCGATTTTTTTTGGGATTCCTTCAAGAGTTCCTCAAGAAATACCACCATAAGTGCCATTTTGATCTATTTTCCAAACAATCCACCCAAAATTTCCACAGGATTCCTATGATAAGTTTTCCAGAAGTAAAATTGCAAATTAATTCTGCTCTTCTGCTAATTTCTCAATGAGTTACAGTAGGGGCTACCTCATGAGTTTCCCTGGTAATTTACTTCTTTAGGAATTTCTCCAGGAGCTAGAAGCTTCTTTAGTAAATCCACAACAGATTCACTGGGAAGTTTTTTTTTCAAGTTCCTCCCTAGACTGGCCCAAATACAAAAATGTCGAAAAATTCCACGGGGCACCCTCTAGAATCGTGCCTTTGGATGAGAAGAGCAATCTGTGAAAATTTCAGCTCAATCGGTTTAAAAATGAGCTGGCGCAAATAAGTTGAAGGTTTGTATGGGATCTTCAGTCCAAATATATGGGAAACTAGCTGTCCCAGCAAACGTCGTACTGCCTGCCTACTGTGTTTTTTCACAGTCACTTCCATAGAGAAGTGCCGCTTGAAACGGAATTTCAGATTTTCGCGTTTTTCTTGCCCTCCCGGACACTTTTTCCAATTATTTTTCCGCATGAACACGTCGGAGCCCTGTACGAATACAACAGTGAAAGAATGAAGTAAATCCGTTGACCCGTTCCCGAGCCTATTCGTGACATACAAACACCATTCCATTTTTATTTACAGTTGACTCTCTACTTCTCGATATTGAAGGGATCATCGAGCTAGGGAGAGATCGAACTCAAGAACCAATTTGTAATGCACACTAGATTGAAAAAACGTTCGTTACTAAGAAAAACCGTCAACAAACAGATGTCACTTCACCTTCCCAGAATGTTTGGCACCTAAGAAACGAGATCTAGCAACCTGTACAAACGGGCATATCGACATATGGAGAGAAAATCTAGAACAAAATCGAATGAGATCGCATGGAGTTAGAGAGATATCTAGATAAGGAGATATCGACATGTAGAAAGGTAAAATGTAGGCAGATTGAAGGGACCTACCAAATCGTCGAGATAGGGAGAGATATCGAGATGTAGAACATCGATATGTGGAGAGTCGACTGTATATAGATTGGATGACCTCCAGTTTCTCATTCAGCACGCTGGTTGAAAGAGTTTGATTTGGTTCATAATTGAAAAAATAATAGTTAATACCCAAAGGAACAAGTTTGTAAAAGACCATATAATGATAAAACTTAATTTAGTTGCGGTTTCAGCTAACGAAAGTAGGATGAGGACATCTTCCCCTGTTTTCTCTCGGTTGTTACATGCAGCACGTGTTTGCTGTTCGAAACTTGTGCTCTACATCATAGGCGGCTATGTTGTTCTTCATTTCAATTGCTCACACACGTGGGCGGGTATCTAAATAATGAAGAATTACATGGCTGCCTATGATGTAGCGCGCAAGCTTCGACCGACAGAAACAAAAACGGGTGAAGATGTCCTCATCTTGCTTTCGTTAGCTGATGAAACCGCAACTAAATTAAATTTTATCATTATATGGTCTTCTACAAAGTTGTTCCTTAGGGTATTAACTACCATTCTTTCAATTCTGAGCTAAATCGAACTCGCTGAACCGGCGTACTGAGTGAGAGACTATATGTCATCCCATATATTTGGACTGAAAATCCCATAAAAACCTTCATCTCATTTGCGCATGCACAGTTTTAAACCGATTGAGCTGAATCTTTCACAGATTGTTCTTCTCATCCAAAGGTACGATTATAGAGGGTGCCCCGTGATTTTTTCCAATTTTTTTTTCTCGCCATACAAATGTGGGCCGGTCTATTCCTCCCATTCCACTGAGAATTTCTCCAGAAGCCTTTCTGGAAATTTTTTCATGAGTTCCTCTTCGTAAAGCTTCTGTTATTGTTCTCCTCTTATACATCTAGGAGTGTGTCTAGGAGGAGTCCGTGGAAATGACTCTTGGTTACTGAGTGATTTTTTTTTACAGAAAAGTCTGGGTCTGATAATTCTTACAATGTTTCCTTCTTCTCCTGGAGTTCCTCGGAGAATTCCCCCAGGAGTATGTCGGACAATTTCTTCAGGAGAATTCCACGAGGGTTTCCTGTTAGGATACTTCCAGTATTCCAGTACTTCTTTAGAAATTTCAACAAGGCGCTCCTCTTAGAATTGCACAAGGAGACCTCCTGGGAATCCTTTCAGGAGTTCTGGTGAATTTATCCAGGAGTCTCTCTGGAAGCTCCGCAAAAATATTCTCTGGGAATTCCTTCCGAAGTACTTCTGCAAATTCCCCCAGGAGTCGTCCAGAAATTCTTTCATAAAATCCTCTGAGAATATCTGCACGATTTCACCGAGATATCAAGGAGTTCTGTGTGGGATTCCTCTAAGAGTCCGACGGAAGTTTTCTTTTGAATTCCTCAAAGAGTTCCTCTAGGAGTTGATTGGGGAATTAATCCAAGACTTTATCTAAAGACATCTCAACGAGATCTTCTAAGAATTCATCCAGAAGTTCTGAAAAATTATCCAGCAATTTCTCCGGAAATTCATCAAGAGTTTCGCTGGTAACTCTTTCCGGAGTACTTTTGCAATTTCCTCCAAGAGTTCTTCTGGGAATTCCTCCATGAAGTCGTCTGATTCGTCCACGTCCCTTTCGAGATATAACTGTAGGAGTTCTTGAGGGAATTCCTCTGGCAGATCGTCGAAGAATTCCTCGCGAGGTTGTTCCATGAGTTTCTTTGACGTTTCCTCAAGGACAACTGCTAGGAATTTCTTTAGGAGTTTTTTTTTTCTGAAAATTTCGTACAAAGTTTCTATGGCAACTCCTTCTTGACTATTTTTCAAATTTCTTCTAGAAATTACTCTGAGAATCACTCAATGAAATTCTCCGAAAATTCCTCTGGGATTTTTCGGAGAGTTGCTCTGGGAGTTCCTCGAGGAGTTTCTCTTCTACGGGAATCTTCTGGGAATTTCTTCAGCAATTCTGAAAGTTTCTTCATTTCTTCTGAACGTTCTGAAGAAGTTTCTTTGGGGACTAACTCACGAGTATTTATTGTAATTCCTCCAGGAGTTCTATCAAGAATTTCTCCGTGAATTCTTCAGGGAATTCCTCCAGGAGTTCCTTGGAAAACTCATTTCAATTCTCAAAACGTTTCTCTGGGGACTCATACAAGAGTATTTTTGGTAATTCCTCAAGGAGTTTTTTTCGGGAATGCCTCTAAGAGTTCGCCGAGGAGTTCCTTCATGATTCTTCGGGAAACTTCTCAAGGAGTTCCACGAAGAATATCTCCAGGACTCCATCAGGGAATACCTCAAGTAGTTCCTTGGAAAACACATCGAGGAATTCTCCGAGGAATTCCTCCACGGCTTCCCGTGGTAATTTATCTAGGAATGCATCTGGGCATTACTCTAGAAGTTTCTCTGACAATACCTTCAGAAGTTTTTCCCGAAAGTTAACCTGAAAGTCCTCCGGGAATTCCATCTGAAGGTTATGCGGTACTTTCTCCTGTGCCTCTGAGAATTGCTTAAGAAATTCCTATCGAAATCCCTCCAGAAGTTCCAGTACTTATTCATCTGAGAATTTTCTCAGGGGATCTCTTTAGGGTTTCTTTGAAAACTCCATCAGAAGTTCCTCTGAGAATTGTTACATGAATTTTCTTGAAAACGCCACCAAGTACTCATTTATCAGAATATGTAGTTTGAAAACTTTATCATAATTTATCCAAAGGTGTTCATCAAGAAATGTGTATAAGCGTATTTAAGAATTTCAAATTTATAATTGCAGAAAGAAAATCATCCAGGTTTTCAGAAAAAAATTCTTCGGGTATTGCTTAGAAAACCCATTCAAAAACTTCAGAAGGATTTTTCATGATTTCTCCTAGATTTTTTCCAGGTCTTTCTCCAGAGATTGCCTGGATTCCTTTGAAAATTTTTTCCGGAATCTTGCTGTTTCTTCAGCAGAGCTGAAGACTCGAGTAAATTCTTTGACATTATCCAGGAATCCGATAAGAATTCATCGCCCCCATTTCAAAAGAATTAACAATTAGGTATTTTCAAGAAAAAAAAAACATATTTTTTATTTACTTTAACAATGTCGAAGTAGTTTTAAAAGCTTCAGAATTTATACTCTATTTTTTTTCAGAGATAGTTTCTATGAGCAACCCCTCCACATAGTTTTTTGATCATGATATGTAAAATTGATGTCCCAAATAAATCGGTAAGAAATACCGTCACAATATTTTCTGGAATTTCTTTGATTGTGCCCAGAATTCCATTACATACTTTCAGCCTGAAACCCTCCCGAGAATTCTCCTTAAAATTCCTTCATCTGTGTCTCCAGTTTATCAGCATTACAGAGTTGTATTAAATTTGACTAGAACTCTTTTGATTTTCAATATATTACCATAAATAAGAGATTGTAATAATGAAATATTCTAGAAAAACTAAGTTTTTTTTACCAGTTTTCAGAAAACACTGTATTTTCTGTATCCATTCATAAATCATTATTTTCTTTAAGACTCTCGTCGGGATATCATCTTCTTGCAGCAGAATATGTTAAGACTCTTATTCAGACTATTCCAAAGATATGGATTGTTTACATGGACCTTGGCCTCTACTGAATTAATAAAATACCTTATCTTCATAGGATTTAAAAAAAAAAAACACTGTCTAATTTGATGTACGATGAAGCATCACTTCTGGTTACGCCAGTGATTTGAGCAGTTTTAGATGAATTAATGAAAGATTTTCTAACGAATTCTTCGGAGAAATTTCCGAAGGAATTCAGAACTTATGGTTTTTTGGAGAAATCGTTGGAGATACTTCTGATGGAATCCATGGAACTCACGAAAAAATTCATGAAAGGTTTTCTAGAGGAATTGTAAGAATATTCTTTAGTTAAATGACTGAAAGGAAACTAGAGGATTTTCAGAAGATATGGTAGTTCCTGAATAAATCTTGAATTAGATTTTCTAAATTAATCCCTGGAGAAATTGCTGAAGGAATTCGTCGAAGACTTTCGAACTCTTGAAACTATGTAAGAATCTCTATTTTTTATTCCTTGGAGAAATATCTGAAGCAAACCTTCTGAAGGAATCCCTAGGAAACTTCCTGGAAGCTTCTCTGTAGGACTTTCCAAAGGAATCCTTTGCGAAACTTCATAAGGAGTCTCTAGAAGTGGAATCGATACCATAGGAAGTTTGAGATGGTTTTTTCAAATAGAATCCCTGGAAAACAACTATATAAAAATATAAATCGTGACAGAATTATTACTCTTGGCTTAAGTATGATAATACTAATAAGAATATGCGGTGCTTTGGTAAATTCATCACAAAACCAAAATGAAGTCACTTAGAATGCTCATTGTTTCGAGACGTAATTGCCAAAATAATTTCGCGTATCGCACACCCTTACTGCTCAACGGTGATAGTCACGACGACGTGAATGTCTATCTATCCCGTCCGGTGTTGGCATGTTGGCTATCGAAAAGGGAGGACACCTGAAGGTTCGCTGGTGCTGGTGTCGTGCAGGAAGTGTGGGGGGAAGCAGTTTTGTAAAATGGATAAGCTGGGCTGCGCAAATACTGAAACCACGGAAGGCGGAAACTAATCAAAAGTCTACGGCTCCCCAACCAACCAACCTAACGCAACGCTATAGATGGGAATCTAAAAATAAGCACTAGGGACCCAGCAGCAGCAGCAGCAGTCAGTCAGTGCTGGGCTGGGTTTGATATGCTAGCTGGCTGGTCGAAGCATGTAGGGCGAAAAAGCAAGAATGTCAAAGCCGGTGTTGATCCATTTGATGCAAATGAGTGTTCGAATATCTAAGTGGAACGGTCGTCGACGTCTCTTTCGGGCGAAGAATTCCACCATTTGTGAACATATGTTCAAGTGATCTCTTCTCCTACTAGTAGTGGCGGGGAATCAGTCGACCAGCCACTCGATCGTTCTCTGCACCCACTTTATTGTTTTTTGTTTTGCTTCGTTTTCAGCTCGTGGCTCCAGTCCCCATGTGAGTGCAGCAGCCAGCGGTGCGGTAGTGTTCAGTGAACAGCTAGCTGTTACGAAATCGCAAACGGGCAGCCTTGGCGAATGAGAAGCAAAGCGAAAATAAAAGCAGTTCAGCGCGAGAAAAGCACGCAATAAAGCAAACTACGCTAAAGCGTAACCAACTCAAGGTTGTTTGGAGGAAAACAAATAGCAAACGAAAAGCAAGCGAAAAATTCCGCGAAAGAAAAGTTGCAGCGAAAGCACACAAACAAACAGCCCGTGGAGAATCAACGGAGAAGAGGCTGATCAACAGCTGAAAAAGCGAATAAACGATTCTGGCGAACACGCGAAGCGCAAATGGGAAAAGTGCAAACGTTAGTGATTGAGTGAGTGAAGACCGTGAAGACGCGACGTGTGTGGCGTGGAGTTGCGGCTGTGAGACGGTACAACATCCAAAGTAGGTGCGCAAAGTACCAATAAGGAAACGTGTGCTGCGATCAACAGCGGCGGTTGATCTTCGGCGGAGTCGCGTGTGGAGTGTGGAAAATCGAGATCTAGTGTGCGTGATTGCAAAAAAAAAATCGCTAAGAAGAAGCTATCTCATCAGACGAGTGTGTATTGCGATTACGTCTACGAAAAACGGGTTGTTACGGCGGCGGTGGCAGTTGTTGCTGGAACCCGAAGTTGGATTAATTTTCCTCTGTTTGCGGTTTTCATTCGCTCCAGCTGCGCGCGGGTTTACCTTACGTATTGGCGGCAATCAGCGCCAGCAGCAGACGTACCGGCAGTCTCCACCAGGTAAGTGAATGTGAGAGAAGCATTGAGTTTGGGGTTCGGTGCGCGGTTCTCTCGTAACCGCGCCGACGACGCCGAGATGAAACTATTGGGGCGAGGGTGCGGCCGGCCGGTCGACCGTGCCGTGCTGCCATTAAATTCATTATTGATTGTTTGGAAATTCGGTCGGTTGAAGTTGAAGTTTACCCGTAATTTGTTTAGCCTTTTTGCATGCGTTGCAAAGTGGCTACGGCGCGCGGCGGCGCGGATCGAAATTGGGGCTGGCCTTGAATTTGGAGGCGAGTGACGTGAAACGGAGGATGATGTAAACATCGATTGTGGTGTAATAGTTTTATGATGTCTGGTTGTTTGATCTGTCGAGAACAGATCCGAAAGGTCTGGTGAATCTTCGTAAACCGGGTAATATTTTGAATGAATGAGACTGTTTATTTGTTTATCTGCACATACTATAGTATACAGCCTTAAAGCCCGTGCATTAAAAAGCCGACAAGGGAGGGGTTTTGCTTATTTTGACAAAAGAGCGAAGGAGCGCCTAGTGCATGGAACATCGATGATGGGAGGGGTTTAGCCCCCGTAACCCCTCCCTTTCGCACGGGCTTGACTGCCTTTGCAGGTCCTATATACTGCCTATGATCGCAAAATTGTCCCATATGAATAGGAAACCCAGCAAAGATGGGACTGATATGCGATCATGGACAGTATAAATTTAAAAAAATACCAGCAAGGATGGACCTAACATGTGACTACAGGCAGTACCTGTAGTTCCTCGGTGCCTGCTAAACCTTATACATACGCAAAATGGCCATTGGTAAAGGTCATTGGCTCACAGTTAATAACTGTGGAAGTGCTTATAGTCCATAAGGCTAAGTCCCAGTGGGACGTTACACTAAGAATAAGATGTAGAAGAACCCTTGGAAAATTTCTCCAAATATTCGCCTGGGAATTTCTCCAGGAGTTCCTCTGGGGCTTTATCAGGAATTATTCTAGGAATTATTCTAGGAATTATTCTTCATGCAATTCTTCCAGGAATCATTGTGGACCTTGTTTCCGGAGAGGAATTCCTTAAGGAGCCCCCCTGGTAATTCCTCAGGGTTTCTTTAAGGAACTTCTTTAGAAGTTTTCTGCGAATTCCTCCAGAAGTTGCTCTGGGGATCTTTCAGAAGTTCTTCTTGGAATTTCTTCACAACCATTGATAATTCCTCCAGATGTTCCAATAATAACAATTCAAAAACTTTTTTGGTCCTTCAGGAGTTTCTATGTAGATTTCTCCAATTCCTCTGGGAACTCGTTCTGAAGCTCCTTCGAATATTCCACCTGAAGTTTCTTTAGAAACACCACCTGAAAATTTACTGGGATATTTTTATTCAGACACTTCTCCAGAAACCCTAGCAGGAGTGCATCTGGTGCTCTCTCCAAGAATTGAATTGCAAGTTCCTCTTGGCTTCTGGTTCTTCTGGGAATAAATACAGGAATCTCTCTGGGAATTATTCCAGGAGTTCCTCTTGGAAAGGCTCCTACTATCCCTCTAGGAGCTGCTGTGGAGATACCTTCAGATTCCTATAAGAAAAACTCGTTTGGGAATTCTTCGCTGACGAATTCTTCAGGTGTTCTTTGGAGAATTTTCCAGGAGATTCTTGGAAAACTTCGCCAGTTTCGAGAGAAGTTCCACCAGGAGTGCCTGTTAGAGTTCTTTTAGGTGTACTTCTTGAAGAGTTCCTGTGTAAATTCATTTTGACGTTTTTCTAGGGTTCCTCTGCAGGCGTTTCTCTACGAATATCTCCATCCCTTAAGGAGATCTTCTGGAAATTTCTCCAGGATCTCTGAAACTTTCTCAAAAGTTTTGCTGGAGACTCCCTTTGGAGTACATCTGTGAATTCCTCCAGCAGTTCCTCTGGGAATTCCTCCATTAAATCTTCTGAGAATTTCTCACAAAGCCTGCTTCTCAGCTTAGTGTTCTATGGGAACTTCCACAGTTATTAACTGAGAGCTTCCTCTGCCAACAACCATTTTGTATGTGTATATCAGGTGGCACACGCGAAGATTCCTGGACTGACCACTGCGTGAGCGATTCCAATTGGAAGCTGTACATACACTTTGTAAAGCGCCTAAATGTATTCTATTTCTAATTGTACTACATCGAACTGGTGGTGGCCGTTGCGCTGCTTTCACTTTCTACCCTATCATGGTAGAATGATGAGCTTGAGGATGTTGATGTGTGGCTGTTGGTTGTTCCTGTTTCCAGTCCATTATGGGTTGCCGTTCGCCGATGTCCAAGTACCGGGTTCATTTGAGCCATGGGCTCAGAAGAGGGTCAGTGTCAGCTGCTCTCCGGGGGAAAGAGCAACTGACGAAAGTGCCGGGGCTGGGATCGAACCCATCTGCTTATGAAGCAAACGTGTAGCCACTACGCCACGGGCCCCGGCGCAATAAATCCTCTTAGCTTCTGTTACTTTGAAATCCCTCAGCCATGAGGCATAAACCTTTCTGTTTTTACATCGTCGTCATAAAAATCAGGAGATTCCTTCTTCGTTTTGCTTCCAATGAACAACAGTCCTAGAATTGAACAGCGATATAAAAAAAATCTTATTGCGATCAAAGCTATGAGTAAATCTTTTCGATTTTATACCATATAGTGTAGAAATCTACTTCGTCATATGCGTCAATACGAAGCAAATAATTACAGATATTTAACTAATCTTTGCCAATGGCTCATCAGATGGAAGCAAAAAGATGTAGACTATCAATAACCAGCCCAGCCCCCATAGCACTGGAAATCGAATAATTACGTAAAATTTCAATTAACAATTTCACTCCACTTTCGAGTTGAAAACTTTTTTCGTTTTGCGTACGACGAAGGCAACCGCACCAAAGCAGCAGCTAGCCATATTGTTCTTCATCACCGTTCAAAATTAGATTTCACTGCTACAAAATGCAGCACTAACTGCTCAATTCATTAAATAAATCTCTTTTTTCCCGTCGCTAAAATGTAAACAACAAGTTGTTTTCATCTTATGAGAATATAAGCAATTGTGTGCGTGGATTTTCTGCATACGAAACATTGTATTTCACAACTACAGAGAAAGATGTCTTCGTTGCACTATGATGGCGTATTGTGATCTTATGGTCAAAAATAATAATTGAAATATTGTGGTCGTTATTCTAAAGCCACGTCCATCTTAATTTAAAAGCTTTCTCATAAAATGTACCTACCTTGATACCTTGTTGGCTACAAAATAAGTTTACTCAAACGAACTTGATCATTATTAGTCGGTGTTTAGTTTGACGGGAATTAGTTAAAAAGCAGGAGTGAGTAGTAAACTTCTTAGCTGCGTCACTTCCTAAAATCTCATATACAGAACCCATCCCTCTAAGATGAATCGGTTGGTTCGGTTGTCCGCGTTTCTTCTTACATCTTAATTGAAATATTACGTCAATCACGTTATTTATACGTGGGTGATTGGATTGCCGTATTTTTTTTTTTTAATTTTCCTACAAACTCCATACTGCTGTTCTACGCCCGATTGTCGCATGTTATATGGAAATCCCATTTAAAATGGGACAATCGGGTTTAAGCAGTTGATTTTTTATCAAAGATTTCTTCTTACTTTTAATCTCGCCTCTTCTTTCAAGTTTCATCATTTCATGGGTTTTTGTGTAGAACATACTGGCTTTTCCATCAAAGATTTCTCCTTATTTTCAACATATGATGTTCTTTCAAGTTTGTTATTTGTGCTAAGAGTGGACATTATGATTATGATTTTTTATCAATGATTTTTCCTTCTTTTGAACATAGGCTGTTCTTTAAAGTTTCGTATTTGTACTGTGTTTGAATGTTTAGCTGTTGCCTTTTTATTATGTTTTTTTTTCTTCTTTGAAACATAGGCTATTCTTCACGTTTATTGATTTCATTGCGTTTTTCCTGTACCAACTGCTGAATGTTTTAGAAGAAATTTCTCCTTTTGAACACAAGCTGTTATTCCGTTTATAACTGCAGACTTTCTACAGAGATTTTTCCTTCTTTCAAACATAGGCTGTTCTTTGACGCGGTATTGCAATTGAACTCAACGCGAGCCAGAAATGATTCGACTAAACGTCATTCGACCAAATGTCATAGATCCTCCGCAAAATGAGTTTCGATCAAATGTCCATTCGACCAAATGTCCTTTCGACCAAACGTACTTTCGACCAAATGTCATTCGACTAAACGTCATTCGACCAAATGTCTTTCGACCAAATGTCATAGATCCATATTTTGGACCCCCTGGGTCGTATTATCATAATTTTCTCCGATTTAATGAAGAGATGACGAACAATTTTAGGATCATTCGCTAAATTAGATTGCTCTGCACGAGCAGCAATCATTTCGTCACTGGAAATATCATTATTTGCCTTGAAATTAACCCATATCCGCCCAGCGTCCTATTTATAGGACAGATGCCCCGAACGCCCAGCGTCCTATAAATAGGACAGTCCTTTGGATGTGAATATCTCCAGAATTATGCAAAATTTTAGAATACTTTCTTCAGAGAAGATATTCTCCACGCCCATACCTTGCTCATAGTGCACAATATAGTATGTGACTGGTTCACTAGGTGGCGTAAACGATGCTGCAAAGAATGCATATTGTCACGATCTGTGAACATCATTTCCAATGCGAAAAAAATTATTTCCCTGGAATCTTGGTTAAAAATTTACAGTTAAATTTCTTCGGCAGAGTTGTTAATCAATATATACAAAAGAAGATGTATGTATGATTGTATGTGTATATGCTTGTATGTTTGTATGTTTGTCTATTTGTATGTTTATATGTATATGTATACCGGAACAAAGGCATAACTCTGAAATGCGTCAAGAAATTTCAATCAAATTTTGTATACACATTCCTTAAGATGAAGGATATTTAAATTCAAGATGGCGGCTTAGGTTCCAAGATGGCGGTCAAAACTCCAGAATATATGCTTTTTTACGACAATGCTGCTTCGGATACTATGCAATATGGGTATCTATCGATCGGGCTTCACAAGTAAAACTCAAAAATGAATATCCGACGCCATTTTGAAATCACAGATGGCGGATCATATCCAATATGGTGGCCATGAAATGGCAGTTTGATCTATAATACCATGCAATATGGGTATCTGTCGATCGGGCTTGATGAGTAGAAGTCAAAAATCGATATTTTACGCCATTTTGAAATCCAAGATGGCGGACCATATCCAATATGGCGGCCACGGAATGGTAGTTTAATCTACAGTACCATGCAATATGGGTATCGATCGATCGGGCTTCATGAGTAGAAGTCAAAAATCGACAATTGACCCTATTTCGAAAACCAAGATGGATATCTATCGATCGGGCTTCATGAGTAGAAGTCAAAATCGATATTTGACCCTATTTTGAAATCAAAGATGGTGGATCATATCCAAGATGGCACCCATGGAATGGTAGTTTGAGCTATGATACTATGCAATATGGGTATCTTATCTATCGATCGGGCTATATGAGTAGAAGTCAAAAAACGATATTTGACTCTATTTCGAAATCCAAGATGGCGGCCCATATCCAAGATGGCGGCCACAGAATGAGAGTTTGAGCTATGAAACCATGCAATATGAGTATCTATCGATCGGGCTTCATGAGTAGAACTCAAAAATGAATATCCGACGCCATTTTGAAACCCAAGATGGCGGGCCATACCCAAGTTAGTGGTCACGGAATGGTAGTTTGAGCTATAATACCATGCAATATGCGTATCAAAAGGGTAGATGATAGGGTAGCGGGAAGGATATAGGGTGGAGCAGACGGTCGGGTAGAGGGTTTGGGTGAATGATAGAGTAGAGGGAGTGGAGACAGTGGAGTGGAAGGTTAGGGTAGAGCAAAGGGTAGGGAGAAGGGTAAAATAGAGAGTAGGTTTGAGGGTAGGAAAAATGTTAGGGTAGAGAGTAGGGTAGATGGTTCGATTAAGCACAATATAGACTAGAGGGTACGATGAAGGATAGAGCAATGGTTATAGTAGAGTATAGTTTAGAGGGTAGGACAGATGGCAGGGTTGAAGGTTATGATAGAGCGTAGGATAGAGGGCAAAGAAGACAGTAAGGAAGAGGCTAGAGAATAGGGCGAAGAATTGAGATGAGATTAGATGAGCTGAGGTTCTTTTTTGAGATACCTTCAGGAATTCTTTCTAGGATTTCTTCAGGCATTCCTTTCGAGAATCTTCTTAGGTTTATTCCCGAGATTCCCTCAGATATTGCTTGCGAGATTGCTGTATAGATTGCTCCGGAGTTCTCTTCAGGGATTTTCGCAGGCGTTGTTTTGGAAAATCCTGAAAGGATTCTGTTAATTATTCTTTTCTGCATTCTTTCAGGGATTTTTGCTGGATTTCCCTCAAAGAGTCCTTCCATGTTTCCTGCTGTTATTCCTTAAGGGATCCCTCCCGAAAAAAAAATCAAAAAATATATGTTTCTTCCGAGATTATTTTCAGGCAACCCTAGATCATAGAGACATCTTCTATGGTTCTTGCAGGAATGATCTCTCTAAGGAATACATCAGGTATTCTTTACGGGATTCCTTCAGGAATAACTTCAGGGATTTCTGCCAGAATTGCTTTAGAAAATCCTGAAAGGATTCTTTCAGAAATTTTATCCAGCATTTTTTCACGGATTTCTTCTGGAATTACATCACAGATTCATTTTAGTATACTTTCAAAGTGTTCTGTCGAAACATATTTAGAGAATCCTAATGGAATTCTTTCTATGAGCCGGGATCCTCGCTCGGGATTTATACAGCAATTCCTCCCGGGATTTCTTCTGTGATTATTTCAGGGATTCCTACCAAGCTTTCAGTTGAGACTCCCCCAGAACTCTACCAGATATGACTCTCAGAAGTCCTTCTGTATATCCTCCCGGGATTCATGCAGGGATTTTACATTATCTTTTCGATGTAACTTTGATAGTGCCCAGAATAACACCATAAAATTCACATATTGTTCACGAATAAACTATCATGGGGTAGTACAAACATAAGTGGAGAAGCCGTGTAGAGTATATCTGGTTGAAATTTTATATCAAAACATGGAATGATGATGAACCTGGGCGTGTTAGTAGAATACCTGTAGACACCGAAGACGACCATATAGTTGAGGTCGAAATACGTATCTATCAAATTAAATCAAATCAAATTTCATGAAACAATACTTAACACGACGTTCTTTTTTAAATATAAAAAACTTCTGAAAAGTTTACGTATGGTGAGTACGTAAAGAGAGTTTGTGGGGTGCTGAAGGAAAAACTCAATTATTTTATTGAAAATAATTATCTGTGTAAAATCTAACTTCTAAAGTATTTCAACGTTTGCTTATGCCACACATAGTGAGCTCTCTTTATTTGATTTGCTAAAAAATGAGAAATGTTGAACACTGCAGTGGAAACTACATGAAATTACAATAACCATGCATTGCATACTTTTAGGCGTTTATCGGGTTATATTTCTGCCCAAATTTATAAGTTCTTTTTCTATTCTTTTTGAGTGGTTATCATCTCTCTCACTTGTTTAGAGCTGCATTTTATCTATACGGATCAGAATATAACGATAGCGTAGAAGTTGTGCTGAAGTAGAACTCGAGAAAATTATCAGATATTGAGGACCTACAATGAAGAATTTTTTTGGAACTACACCATAGACTTCCATTTTTTTCATCAAATCATACTTATTTGATTGGAACTTGACCTTTGATAACAAATTTATTTGAAGATTTAAATTGTGAGACACCTTGGGCGTTAACGGGTTAATGTTTGTCAATCTCGTCATCCGTGCGAGTGTCGCAACATGTTTACGAAAAGAGAATGTGGTACTGGGGAAACTTGCAGATGTAAACAAAAATGTTTATCATTCTAGCGCAATAAATTCGCAAAATTCGTCTAATCAGCCTTTGTCAATCAAGTAATTAGGATGTGATCCAGCATATTCAAGTGGCAGATTTTTCGAAAATGGTTTTAAATGGGTTGAAACACCGGGTGTCCAAAATATATACTGAGGAGGGTCCAAAATACATAGGGGTGTCCAAAACAGTGAAAACTGATGCTTCAAAAATCAGTTATTTTCATCAAATTTTCAGCTAGAAAGGACCTTATGGGTAATTTTAACGGAAAGTGCAGGCTTTTACGGTCATACTAACATCATCGTTATGTGTAACACCTTCTG
This sequence comes from Aedes albopictus, assembly GCF_035046485.1. Classification (NCBI taxonomy): domain Eukaryota; kingdom Metazoa; phylum Arthropoda; class Insecta; order Diptera; family Culicidae; genus Aedes; species Aedes albopictus. The sequence goes on along the minus strand of NC_085138.1, from coordinate 137,432,122 downwards.
AATCTGTTTGATTTTGGCTTAAACTCAATCTTATGTCCTCTAGGGGTCCAAAAAAAACTTGAGGATACTATGGTATATGGTACACTTTCACCATATACCATAGGATTCTTAAGTTTTTTTTTAATTTATTTTCTTTTTTGAATTGAAATGATTCGTCGATTTAAAAAAAATTCTCAGTCCAAATGCTTCGTCGATTTCTCCATAATGTATTTATGAATTGCTCCAAGAATTTAGTCATCAAATTCCACAAAAACTTTTGCAGAACTTTCTCCACGTATTCCACTTATTTTCTTAAAAAAAAAACTTAGTTACGGTAAGGAATGTTCACGGTAAAATTAGATAGTGTACCTACCTCGTGTGTTCCGAGAAAGTAACAGATTTTGAACAAGAAACTGATATTACAACTTTACTATTAAGTCATTATTTCTTCAACTGTAACGTACTATGTAGTTACAAACCTATCTTCGAAGTTACATCACATTACAAGTTCCGTATCGATTTTTCATCTTTTCGCCCTTACTCAACTATCGCTTACTCTAGGTATATATCGTTTCATTCCATCACTACAGTTCCCATACTTTGCCACTTATCGAGCAAAAAGTCGGTTCAAACCACAGCAGAGCGCATCCCTCAAACCCGCCCAACCGCACAAGCAAAACAAAACTTCTCGGAAGCACTCCTGGCCCGCGTGAGCTGAAGTATCCTTCAAACAACCAACTACCTTCCAAAAGTGTAGCAACAAGTAGGGTAAGGGAGGTATTTTGGACCCCTTTAGGAAGTGGATGAACAATTCAGCGATAAAAGAAAGTTTCCCCTTCAAAATATGGATAATTTCAGTAGGCATTACGTAGAGCAACATGTTTTCTGTCGAAAAAGGCCAAACAGAACTTAAAATTGTTATATTAAATACAATAAATATCAAAACTCCTGAAGGATCTCGGGCTTGTATTTTGGGCCACCTGATTTTATTTTGGACCATCAAGTGCACATATTTTGGCCCACCAAACTAAACTTCAATTGATTGATGAAATGAAAGCCACCTCAGCAAAAATTTAAACATAGTTAAAACTACGTGAAGTTTACATCTTTTCTATTCATTTTTTAGGCAGGGAACGTTTAAAAATTACGTAACGGTAAAAAAAGATGAAATGTTGTTGCAGTTGGCAGTTTTTACGCATTGTAGTATGATGTTACATAAAAAAATGTTACGCAAAACGTGTATTTATTAACTATTGCATGACGTCAATCACCATGCATAAATTACGTAACGCTTTCTAGAAGTGCGAAAGTTTAGTGATTTTGCTAAATATAAAGGCGTTCCACACATATTGTAATGAGTGGAAAGGCCATCAAAAATAAAGTAATTTGAATGAAACGTAAATTGTCAAACATACATTAGATAACACATTGTCTCAGTCATCAACTGATTGCCGAGAAGGACAACTTTTCTAAACTAGGTGACCGAACACCTGAAAACTTCAACTTGTTGAAAAGTTGTTAAAACACAAATCAAATCAATTTTTTTTACTTGGCGAAAAGTTGTTAGAACAAATCGAACCCACAACAATCTCATTGTAAAATAAACGTATAACAACCCAGACCCCAGGAGGTCCCAACTTATTCTATTTATCTGTTTTTAGAGTACACTAAATACATTGGCATGAATATTTTCTCCCTTAAGAAGGAACTAGAGAGATGGATCTGATAGGTGGTCCAAAATATGTTCACATCTGATTATGTTGAACATATTTTGGCCATAGCTCAAACCTCCATTTTAGTAAATATTATCGCTCCACCGAGGTTAAGAACAGTTTATTTTGAGTTCTTACTATGCCCTAACTACATTCACATGAAATAAATATTTATTTGTTAAATTTAATACCTCTTCGAAGCCGACTACAAATTTGTCACCTTCTTTGTTTTTGGTGCTTTTCCGTGCGTTTCATTGGAAGTGAAAACATTTTCTCTATTTTTAATACTGAACAGCATATTTAACTGACATCCAAAATAAAGGCCATCACATAGTTGAATACTTTTCGTGTTCCAATTAAAAATTACCAAGATTTAGTAGAGATTATGTGATAAATATCATAAAACTCCCTAGGTGGGCCAAAATACCTGCCCGGTCCAAAATACCTCCACTACCCTATTCATATGGATTACTTCCCACCCACCTCCACTCCAAGGGGAAGGTTTAGTTTCGGCAAAAAGCCAAGGGATCTTATGACAAACGATTTTTGCAGCTGTCCAACGTCCATCCGTCCATCCGTCTGTGTCCATTCGACCATATGGGTCGAATTCCGGGATTTTGTTACTCAACCAACTTCCCAGGCGCAAAGGTTCGTCGGCAAAAGACGAACTTAGTTTAAAGTGACCAGATATATTTCACACTGATGCGGGACACAGTTTTACATAAATTGAATTGTAAGTTTTTCAGACCCTATTTTCCAAAAAAATGCTTAATTATTTCAAAATACTGGTTGCAGGCCGCCAAAATGGTCGACTTTCGCACCTATTCACGATTCAAGCACACAAATCTTGTGAAATACAAAGCTCTTCTTACTTGAAGCGATATTCATGTGAGCAAGGGCAACACAAAAACTATACTGTCGCCAGACGTATACTTTTTGAGATTTGTGCATCTTGAACTAGGTTTCCAAGTCGTTTGTCCTTAATATGTTAGTTAGAAAGTGTATAATCAAAAATTCTCTGAAGATATCTTTTCGTATTATTTTAGAGATCCTTATGAATAATTTTACATTTTGTTTTGATTCCCTGAAATTTATATTCAAAAATTTTAGGAGATTTTTTCGAAACTCCCGAGTTTTGTTTCATGAAAAATGTCTGTTCAAGCTTTGAAAGAAAAAGCTGGAGAAAATTAAGAAAAGATTTTTTGACAAAACTGTTACTTTTATAGAAATCCCCTGGAACATCTGTCGACGGTAATCCTTGAGAAACCTTAAAAATACATAAAAATCCCTGCAAAAGAATAGCTAGTGAAAACTCTGAAATAAAAATGTAGATGAATAACTAGAGGAATTCTCGAAGAAAACCTTAAAAAATAGTGAAAATTCTGTGAGAATTTTAAACTACTGTAGCTTGCAAATTTTGAAAAATATCAACAATGTCCTCCAAAAATTTTCCCTGAAAGGATACTAAGGCATTTTTTTCAGTATTTCGCTGAAAGATTCATATCTAACGCAATTGCTCTTTGTTCATTGGAACTTTTCAGGCATTACTAAAAAATTTCTCAAAATAATCTATTGAGAATACATGTTGATTATCCAACTAAAATTTATGCTCGCTTTATAAGTCCTACTGTTTTTTTCCAGTAGCCTT
>NC_085138.1:137403283-137428283 GCF_035046485.1 Aedes albopictus | reverse complement strand
AACTATTCGAATTTCTTTTGTTGTCCAATAGAATGTGTAAAATGCTACAAATTTGATCAAGCACGCCGTAAAATTCGTCACCCATGATTTGGCGCCTACATCAGTGGTCTAACGACTCTTCGCGTTCTCGGCACTAGTTCCAATATGTCGCTTAAAGAGTTGCCACATATGATGTTAGGTAAGCTGAGGTCAGTTAACTGACTGATGGGGCACGGGAGCTATTGCTATGATCAAAATGTATACATTACTAAGACATTATAGACGGACTATTGAAAGGAAACCGAGTATTTAAGAATATAACTTCAATCTATCATGTCGGAAGTAAGGTAATGTGCTATGTAGTTAGAGGTGTAGACAATAGTTGTATTGATGAGAAGTTGTTATTAACTATTCGAATTTCTTTTGTTATCCAATAGAATGTGTAAAATGCTACAAATTTGATCAAGCACGCCGTAAAATTCGTCACCCATGATTTGGCGCCTACATCAGTGGTCTAACAACTCTTCGCGTTCTCGGCACTAGTTCCAATATGTCGCTTAAAGAGTTGCCACATATGATGTTAGGTAAGCTGAGGTCAGTTAACTGACTGATGGGGCACGGGAGCTATTGCTATGATCAAAATGTATGCATTACTAAGACATTCTAGACGGATTATCGAAAGAAAAACTAGTATTTAATAATATAACTTCAATCTATCAATATCTATCAATCGCACTATAACTGTGGTATTTGGAGTAATCTAGAAACATCATAAAACGTTCAAATATTATGTTTTTGCAAATATGAGTATCAATCTTGGTATCAAATGGTTATGTACATCAAAGAACGTAAGAAAACGTCTGCATCTAATGTTTTTACATCAACATACATCAGAAATACGTTTGAATCCAATCTATTTGCACATCATAAAACATCTAAAAACGTTTCAAATAAATGTCTGAATTTACGTCAACATACATCAGGAAACGTCTGAATCTAATGTTTTTTACATAAACATACATCAGAAATACGCTTGAATCTAATGTATTTGTACATCATAAAACATCTAAAAACGTCTAAAATAAATGTCCGAGTTGACGTCAACATACATCAGGAAACGTCTAAATCTAATTTTTTTAACATCAACACACATCAGAAATACGTTTGAAGCTAATGTATTTGCACACCATAAAACATCTGAAAACATCTAAATCTGATGTTTTAATTTACATCAATATACATCAGCAAACGTATGATTCTAATGCTTTTTACATTAACATACATCAGAAAAACGTTTAAATTTAATGTTTTTGTACATCATAAAACATCTAAAAACGTTTAAAACTAATGTCCGAATCGACGTCAAAATACATCAGGAAACGTCTAAATCTAATGTTTTTTACATCAACACACATCAGAAATACGTTTGAATCTAATGTATTTGCACACCATAAAACATCTAAATCTGATGTCTTGATTTACATCAATATACATCAGCAAACGTATGATTCTAATGTTTTTTACATCTACATACATAACAAAACGTTTGAATCTAATGTTTTTGCACATCATGAAACATCTGAAAAAGTCCAAATCTATTGTTATTTTACATCAACATACAAAAGAAAATCGTTAGAGTTTTATGTTTTTTGCACATCAAAAAACATTTGAAAACGTCAGGTTTTGATGTTTCGGATTATTTGCTTGACATCAGAAAAACGTTTGATTTCCTGATGTATACATTATGTTACCTTGCATAAACACATCTGAATCGTAATGTTTTCTAATGTTCAACATCAGAAGTACATCAAACCTTGATGTTGATGTATACATCGAAATTTAACGTCAGGCTAATGTAAATTTTTATTCGGGCAGTCTATTATGTTCATAATAATATTCTTATAGTCTGTTGAGATCGTCATAAACCTATGATGAATTAAACTGTAGACGTCTTGGTTTACTGTTCCTCTTGCCAAGACTATCATCAGCGCGTATAAAATCATCATTCAATAATGACATGTAGATGAAAAATATGCATTGTTAAAAAATATTTCCCTGATTCCCCTAATGGTTGCGATCATGAAAACAAATCATCTTAATATGTGATCAGAAGCATAATTTGCACTGCCACGCCCAGTTCATCGTAGGAATACAATATGATACTTTGACAAATTTCAAAGCGCTTCACTAACAATGCAAAACAAATAAGATGAAAATATTATTTCGGAGCTTCAGATATTCATTTTTACAATTATCCGTTCCAGTGAAGATAACTTCAAGTGTATCTTAAATCTTATTTCAAGAGCAAATATTCTTGAAAGAATAACATTCTATTGGGAACATTTCAAGTATTCTTGAAGTAGACTAAATGATCACAAATCATTGAAGACTATTTGCCTTTGGTAAAAGGCTTACCTTACCTTACCGATCAGGCTAAGGCCAGGGTGGCCTCTGCTGTACATAGTAGCCGTCTCCATTCCACTCGGTCCATGGCTGTTTGTCTCCAGTTCCGCACTCTTCATAGCGTCCGCAGATCGTCCTCCACTTGGTCGACCCACCTAGCTCGCTACGCTCCATGTTTTCTTGTACCGGTCGGATGACTCTCGAGAACCATTTTAGTCGGGTTGCTATCCGACATCCTGATGACGTGACCCGCCCACCGTAGCCTCCCGATTTTCGCGGTATGGACGATGGTTGGTTCTCTTAGCAGCTGATGCAGCTCGTGGTTCATTCGCCTTCTCCAAGTCCCGTCTTCCATCTGCACTCCGCCGTAGATGGTACGCAACACCTTCCGTTCGAAAACTCCAAGGGCGCGTTGGTCCTCTGCACGTAGGGTCCATGTTTCGTGCCCATAGAGGACGACCGGTCTAATCAGCGTTTTGTAGATGGTTAACTTCGTGTTACGGCGAACTTTATTCGATCGTAGAGTTCTGCGGAGTCCAGAGTAAGCACGATTTCCTGCCACAATGCGCCTCTAAATTTCTCTGCTAAAGGCGTTGTCGGCGTGTCGGCCAGTGAGCCCAAGTACACGAATTCTTCAACCGCCTCGATTTCATCACCGTCGATATAAATTCGGGGTGGCGGGCGCGCTGATTCCTCCCTGGAGCCCTTTGCCATCATGTACTTTGTCTTCGACATATTAATGACTAATCCGATTCGTCTGGCTTCACTCTTTAGTCGGATGTACGTTTCCGCCATCGTCTCAAATTTACGAGCAATAATATCAATATCATCAGCGAAACCAAGCAGCTGAACGGACTTCGTGAAAATCGTTCCACTCGTGTTTATCCCCGCTCTCCTAATTACACCCTCTAAAGCAATGTTGAGCAGCAAGCACGAAAGACCATGACCTTGCCGTAACCCTCTGCGAGATTCGAAGGGACTCGAGAGTGTCCCTGATACTCGAACTACGCACATCACTCGATCCATCGTCGCCTTGATCAACCATATCAGTTTATCCGGGAATCCGTATTCGTGCATAATCTGCCATAGCTGTTCTCGATCGATTGTATCATACGCCGATTTGAAATCGATGAACAAGTGATGTGTGGGCACGTTGCATTCGCGGCATTTCTACAACACCCGGCGGATGGCGAACATCTGGTCCGTTGTAGCGCGTTGTTGGCCTACCCCATTAGGCCAGCGCGCAAGTCTACCACCGTAATCTCTACATTGTTCGCAACCTTGCGAACAAGATTGCGGCTGTGATTGTACGGATGGTAGGGAGTGACAGGTATTCGGCCTGTCACATGGGTGAGTCGACAGAAACAGAAGAGAAGAATATGCCTTGATAGTATGAGCAACAATATTGTGTTAATTCTACTTAAAAATATCCTTAAACTAGTGCAAATATCCTAAAATTGAACTTAAAACTAGTGAACTAATTAATTAAATAAGTGTCTACTATTTACACGCCGAATTGGTAAGCTTAGATACATAAAATCATGCAATTTGGACTTAAATTTATCTATGCATACTAGGTAAACTAAACTCCGCTACGTTCCTGTTCCTCTGAGCCTAGAACATAGTAAATTACTTATTTCCAAGTCCGGTAAACTAAAATACATTTTCTTCGAAATATTATGTGTACAACTTGAACTCAAATTATTAGGACTACGATCACATATGCTATAGACACGAAGCCACAAAGGAACATAAACGTAAGTAAAACTATGTAAACCAATGTGAACTAACCATATATTGCACAAAGAACAACCTGCTGTACAGGGGTTCTCAAAACCAGTTTGCGAGACAAGCAAACATAATTATAATGATAGTCTGTAACAATTATAATTTAAATATTTTCCTTAGGAAAATTATATCCTTCCCAAACACAACGGATTAAGTGTTTTCATTCCCGTACCGAAGGATCATAATTTCGGAAATTTTCCCCCCGTTGGATCAAATCCAACACGCGTTCACCCATAAATCTAGCCTGATATTGCCCCACGAACTCTCTTGCAATCGGTGATAGACGGTGGCATAAAGTATGAGAGAGTATCTTGTAGGCAGGGCTCAGTAGTGTGATCGCGCGGTAGTTTCCGCAATCCAACTTGTCGCCCTTTTTGTAGATGGGACACACGATACCTTCCATCCATTCCTCCGGTAATACTTCCTTCTCCCAAATCTTGATAATGATCCAGTGTACATAGTGCACTCACCAGTGCTTCTCCACCGTATTTTAGAAGCTCGCTTGGTAGTTGATCTGCACCAGCGGCTTTGTTGTTTTTCAACCGGCCAACCTCCTCCTCAATCTCACGGAGGTCAGGGGCTGGAAGTCTTTCGTCCTGTGCACATACTCCTAGATCTGTTACCACGCCATCTTCGGTACTTGCAACATCGCCATTGAGGTGCTCATCGTAATGCTCATTGGTAAAAGGCACTATAATTCATTAAGACTTGGTCAAAATGAACCAATATAGATTCCGAATTGTTACTTGGGATACTAACCCTGTGTTACCGATTATTAAGGTGTTTTTAAAACATGTTGAACTCAAAGTTGGCCTCAAAACTTTTCCTATTAAACTGAATATATTCATTATGTTATGGCAATTTGACCAACAAACCAATTTTCATTTTTTTATGAATTTTTCTCAAATTGATTTTTGAACCAACTGGTAGAACAATTAATTTTTCCTAAGCCAAGCAAAATTTTATTTTTTTAAGATTTCATTTATTTTTTTCTTCTCTTTCAAATAAAAAAAAAACTTCAGGGCTCGATAACTTTTTAACCGCTTGATCAATTTCAAATCTTTTAGCGTGGTTTTGTAGATATTTGCATAAAATATCAAATACCAATTAAAAACATGTATTTTACAAAAAACTTGGGAATTTGCGAAAAAAAATTGATAGTTTGTAGGCATAATTTCGGCCTCAAATGAAAAAATGATTCTAAATAATCATATAGAAGCCTCAAACTTAAATTTTCATAGTGTTCTGAATTAAAACATATTTTCATGTCCAAAATACAAGGGAAAAGATTGAAAAAAGTGCTCCGCTGTATTCTATACCCCTAAATATGATGCTTAATATCTGCCACAAAATCGTTGTAAACTTTTTACAATTTTACATGAAAAAATCGAAAATCAAAATCAAGGCTTATTTTGGCAGTTTTTGGTGAAAAGTGTTATACAAATGAATACTTTGAAGAATAGTTTGTTCAGGACATATTTAGACAACAAAAGTACACTGAAGTTTATTTTACGACAAACGCATGAAAAACCACGTTAGATTAAAAAAAACGTCGTAAAAAGCAAGTTATTTCAAAAACCGTCGTACAAAAACCGCGTTATTTCAAAAATGACTGTTTTTGAAATAACGCGTTTTTTTTAGGACGGACCGCGTATAAAAACCGCGTAAAAAATTTCAGCGTATCTGCAAAAGCATACTAAACGATGTGAAATTGTTCAAGCGGTTGAAAAGTTATCGGGCCCTAAAGTTTTTTTTTATAAAAAGAAGAAAAACTAAATAAAATTAAGGAAAATCATATTTTGAGTGACTTTAAAAAAAAAAAGTTTTACAAGTGCATTCGAAAATCAATTTCAGAGAGATTCATGAAAAAAGATTGAAAATCGACTGAAAATTGAAATAGTTAATGCACTTCAAGTGAAAGCACCTTTTTATTACTCGAAAATTCAACTTTGAGACGTTTGCACCACCTCTAAATCTCAAACTGGCCCTAACTCAGAGGTTTCGCTTTTTATGTCATTTGAATCCAGGAGAGCTTACGAATTCCAGGTTTAAAAACTTTCATAACTAAGCCGTAGCCCAACCCACAGTTACTTTATATGAGACCAATCGCTCCCTCTAACAAAATTCTTCAGAAACCCCCATGTTTGCATTCAGCATCGCAAATATTCCTTCCCAACAATGTATTCATACCTATAGGCTATTCACGTATCACTCACCCGTCTTCGTGATAACGAATATCAACAAGGGAATCACATCGTCCATCGTCGCCATCTGCTTCGGTCCTGGCACCGCTGCGCCGTTCTTTGCTCCTGCGGCGCCGGCCTGCTCGCGGGCAATTATCTCGAAAGCTTTCCTCAAACAAGCGCTCTTATCAATGGCTGTGCGACAGTCGTCGATCCTGAGCAGCTCCTTCTTGACCACGGGGATTACGTCAGCGTAGCTTCGCTTTAGGTTCATTTCGCTGATGTGAATATCCGAGAGATTTCGAATGGTTTTGTTGAAGGATTCGACCTGTTCCTGTTGGCAGATGTTGATTACGTCTTTCACGTGATCGTACAGCTTGTCCATCATGTAGGTTTCTACGGCTAGCTTGACATTGCGCTTTAGGTGGGTATCTTTCTGGCATCTATCTTTCAATTTGCGATTTTGTAGCATTATTTCTAAACAATGAATGTAGAGTTTTCTGACATCCTCTTTGTACTGTTTGAGATTCCACTTATTAGAATCAGATTTAGATTTGGTAAAGCTTTGAACGGATGCATCGATTTTGGAAAAGACGTATCGTGGCTTTGCTACAGATCGTATGAACTCCACTGCGTCTTGAAGTTTCGTGATGGTTGTTAATCTTCCGAGATCATCTTCGATTACGATGCCGTAAGGACGCGTATCGCATAGAGGTCTTTCAACACACCACACTTTGAATTTAAGGCCATTTGTGTAGAACACCTCTTCGAACAGAATGGTAATTTTCAGCCCACCAGTAATTAGCTGACGCGCGTTGAGTCGAACATCTGCACAGCTCAGATTGGTGAAGTGCGTTTCGCGAAGCTCTTCATTCGGCACCAATATCTGAGCTAGCAGAAAGTCTTGATCCACTAGGCATCGCTCGTTGATAGTTCCACTGCGCGGCACACATATGATCCATCCTTCGATGGGCGCCGTCTCCAGGAAAATTTGATGATCGGTCTGTAGCTTACGATAGAAGGCGTTCTTCGAGAGGTCTTCATCATATTGCACGTCCATTGTCTACCGATGCGTAACATTAGTATCCAATCGAAAAATATTTAATTCATTGTTCCAGCTTACCGATTTTGATGGCGTTCCTCGATCCTATCACATTTTAAAGGGCCCAAAATACGACTGTCGCCACCGAAAACCACAGGACTACAAAAAGCAGCGACCTGAAATTGATATACCTCTAGACTGAGTACCCTCCATACATTTCTAAGTCATCTTTGTGTTTCTGCATTGCGTTCTTTCACTTCGACGTGCCTACCTGGGGTACAGACACTGCACGGTATAAACAGTGTGTAATCGTCGTACAACTACACTCGATTTCCTTACACAGCCATGTTCTTTTGCATCATGCCTCTGGTGCGCCTATGAGCCTACATCGAAGAAAGGCATTCGCGCTCGGTCCGAGTAATCGCCTGTGTAGTCCTCTAACTTGAACTTCAATTTTGCAATCTATATGCCTATGGCAATATGTATACCACTGATAGCGATGATTCAATAGCTTAGCGTGCTAATCTTATGCTTACTTTTCCATGCCTAAGGATTTGATATGCCTGGTTTTGTGTATGGAAGTATGCGTACTGTCTGCGGTGGAAATTGACAAAGTTTCAACTATTTCACAAAGCAAAAACAAAGTCATGGTTCGTGATCAGCTGTATGCACTTGTGACAGACTGGATGTTGTTGGAGTATGAGGAACAACTTACGACGCCAGTGTATGAGGGTGGTTCACGCAAAAATAATTAAAATTGAATATTTTTTATAGTAATGAAAATGTGCAGGGTTTTTCAAATTTTCTTAAAATTTACAAATTTTCTTAAAATTTTGCATGATTTTTGGTACTTTGACTCCATAAAATAATAGCCATCTTGCATGTCTGTCTTCCATCGTTTACGACAATCTTAGATATTCTGGTTACTATTTTCGAACTCCGGATATCTTCCTCATGGAACCTTCATCACCATGAAACAGTCGCCATCTTGATTTTCGATCTATAACTTTGAATTTAATTCCGCATTCCTGAATTTTCTGGTCACCATATCTGGTCTTGAAAACTTTCCTGCTGTCAAACATACCCCTATTTCCTGACATCCATATCAAATATCCCATATTTCATGGATAAGGAACTTAAACTGTATAAGACAGCCGCCATCTTTGATTTCGTCTGCCATCTTGGATTTTCTGGGCTCCATTGTAAGGAGTTCTTTGATATCTTCCCATGCTAAGTACCTATCCATGTCGTGTGGTATTGAAACCATGAACTTCATACAACATTCGTCACCTTGAATTTCGTTCCGTCATTTTGAATTTAAATCTGTCCACCATCTTGGATTTCCTATGCGTATATCGTAATGATCTATCCATACTGATCATTATTCGAGAACCATTGAGAAACTCAAATTAATTGCGTATATTTTTTTACTTGTAAGTTTAGGCATTCATTGAAAGTCTATTTCATATTTATTTTTATTGTTTCATACATGTATGTATCTTGCTAGTGTAGGTAGGGTACTGGTTCCCTTATTAAGCATGTGGCTCCCATTTTCATCCTACGAAAAACAAAGGATTGAAGCGCTGTTTGATTTGTTTCTTATTTTTGTATTTTTTGTTAGAAGTGAGCACCAAAGAAAACAAAAAGAACGGAATCAATCGGTGCCGTAATCGCTTGTTTTCGAATAGGATGAATATGGGAGCATGAGATTACTGATGGCACACATACCCTATATTGTATATATCGCCCCCTTAATGCTAGAACTAGGTAACTTGTTTTGAAAAGTGCGGGTAAAAACTACTGGTAAAACTTATCCTGCTATAAAACAAACTTTGTGTTGGTTTTGAAAGGTAAATTAATATGTGTTTTTGTAGTTTTGATTCACAAACTTTTGTTTATTGTGGTGTACGTTCAGATATAAACAATTTCTCGCGATTTCGCAAAACCAGTTACCTAGTTCTAGCATTAAGGGGACGATATGTTCCAGAGACCAACCCATGTTTCTCCGATCATTAAGCATTTGTTTCCACCCTATAGACATGTTTCAAGCGTAATGAAAACCGTGCGTTCACCCTAACACCGCAGACTATGTGTGCAGTACTGGGCACCAGATGGCACCAGTAGTGATTGGTCTACCCACAGTGGGCGATGGTCTGCCTTTCGTGATCACAGCAGCAGTGAAATACTAGATTACAGGGTGTACATAAAGTACAGTGCCCCACACCGATGAATAACCTCAATTTTGGCCACTATTTATGCAGCGTGTTACTAAAACGAGTGATCTGTAAACTGTGGTAATTTTCGCCGATTCATAAATTGGCTTCCACATTCTGAATCTGCACGCCAAATTGGGTGAAAATCCAAATTTTCATGATATTGTGCCCGGGAACCAATTTAAAAATCAATTTAACCCTTTGAAGCCTGATTATTAAGCATTATTATGGAGTTGTTTTTTACGTATTTAAGTTGTTTTGGTGCTCAATAGCATGAAACAGGTAGAATATTCTGCAGATTTTTTTTTTCCGGACATCCTAGGTCATCCAAACTGTTCTTGAGTTTAGACCCTTAAGTCTACGGGTGTAATGGTAACTTATTTCATTATAAAAAGCTTCCATTTGTAATCTATCATGTACAGTAAATCTTCTGAAAGTTCAATAGAGAGTATAAGATCAGTCGGGATATACTAGGCCATCCAGAATGTTCTTGAGTTCAGATCCTAAAGTCTACAGGTATAACGATAACTTCTTTCATTATACAAAGCTACGATTTGTAATCTATCATGTCCAGTAAGTCTTGTGAGAGTTCAATAGAGAGTATAAAATCAGTCGGAATATCCTAGGTCATCCAAACTGTTCTTGAGTTCAGATCCTAAAGTCTACAGGTGTAACGATAACTTGTTTCATTATACAAAGCTACGATTTGTAATCTATCATGCTCAGTAAAATTTCTGAAAGTTCAATAGAGAGTATAAAATCAGTCGGGATATCCTAGGCCATCCAGAATGTTCCCGAGTTCAGATCTTAATGTCTACGGGTGTAACGGTAACTTCTTTCATTAAAAAAAAAAGCTTCCATTTGTAATCTATCAAGTCCAGTAAGTCTTCTGAAAGTTCAATAGACAGTATCAGATCAGTCGGGATATCCTAGGTCATCCAAACTGCTCTTGAGTTTGGACCCTAAAGTCTACGGGTGTAACGGTAACTTTTTTCATTATAGAAAGCTTCGATTTGTAATCTATCATGCCCAGTAAGTGCTCTGAAAGTTCAATGGACATCATAAGATCAGCTGGGGCCATTCAAACTTTTCTTGTGTTTAACATCTAAGTGTGTACCAGAAGATATGGTCTCCGGAGTAGTGTTGTTGATCTGGAATATCTAAAAACTATTTTGGAATGACTTATGATATGCCAGGGGGATTACATGAGAATAACTACTATTATCCGAGCAGGAATGAATAACTGACACATAACTGCAGCGTACCAAAGTCAGGTATCATACCAAAATAAGGTATTAGTCGGTTACCCAGGTATTGAAAATAACTTATTTTGGTATTTTGTAGGTATTGATGAAATAACTCAACAAGTTATTGGTTTGATATTGAGGACTGCTTGAGGTATTATTCAATTATTGATTGATTGATTTGTCTTTATTAAAGAGACTTTCATCATTCAATTATGGAAAAATCGCTATTTGTATAGAAAAATTGACGATTATTATTCAGGTATTGCAATACCTGATGTCATTATTCACTAGTTATGCACAAAATACACCCTAATTATTATTTGAGGTATTTTACCTCTTATGCAGGGCTAATTAATAACTCATTCAGGTTGTGGGTATTGGGTTTTCCATACCTGAGTTTGTTATTCTTCAGCTATTTTCTCTTGCTCGGGTACTGCCAAGAGCTTAAGTTCAGGATAGTTTGAATGATTCTCAATGTCTCATAGGTACATAATAATGTATAGCATACCTCAGGTTGGTCCAGTCACCGCGATTGATTATGAAACTTTACTCAGTATGTCAGATATAGCTGATGTTACGAGTGTAGACCTTATGATCTGAACTTCAATGTCGTTTGCCTTTCCTGGAATATTCCCATAGTATCTATAGATAACTTTTGAGATTTCAAGAGCTTCACGGATCTTAGAAGAATATGTCATGCTATTATTTATGGCGAAAACACAAAGTTTTTCTTGTAGATTTGAAATACTTTATTTTAGAACAGTTAGCACGACCCTGAATGACCAAAAGGTTAATAATAATCAAGTAGCCTTCTGATTGGTCCAGTAATCACAGATAAATATGCAACGTTAGGGTCTTGTACCATTTGGGCAGGTGTACCTATTTTAGGCACTTGCCGCTATAACTAAGTCCATTTCAAACCGATTCATTTGAAATTTTGTCCAGAGTTAGGCACGTACAGTATCTAACGCTGTACAAAAATTCAAATCAATCGGTTAGAAATTGACTTAGTTATAGCGGCAAGTGTCCAAAATAGGTACACCTGCCCAAATAGTACAATACCCTATCTCAGTCAAGGGGCGAAGTTTGGGTGTCATTTGTAGTAGATTGCAAAGAAGTTTAGATATTTTTTCTTCTTATTTGCAAAAATGGAAGATTTCTCCAAATGCTTCCAAAACTCAACTTAACATATTCCCACATAAGCCAAGAGCTCTTTATTTGAAACCCTCAAGTAGACATGTTGTCACAATGAGGGGAACTTCAATAAATTGGTCGGACGAAGTTAACTATCTAGGGCTCTTACTAGATGAAAACTTAACTTTTAAAAAACATATAGAAAGTATTCAAACTAAGTGCAATAAATTCAATTAAGTGTTTATATCCACTTATTAATAGAAAATCAAAACTTTGTCGCAAAAACAAATTTTCGATTTATAAACAAATTTTTAGACCGGCCGTGTTGTACGCTGTCCCAATATGGTCAAGTTGTTGCAATACCAGAAAGAAGCAACTTCAGAGGATTCAAAATAACATTTTGAAAATGATTCTGAAGTTGCCTCCCTGGAATAGCACTAATGAGTTGCAACAAATTTCTAATATTGAAACATTGGAACAGATGTCAACTAAAATCATTGCGAACTTTTGTCAAAAATCGTTGCAGTCTTCTATTGCTATGTTTGGTTCTTTTTATAATTAGTTTAAGTTAGGTTAGGGTTTTTTTTTATTCTTAACGTTTTATTTGTTTAAGCTCTTTTCGTCCAATTAGGCACTGCGTGAGCTGAATCGTATTGACATATGATCTACACTTATTATAGCACATAGTCTAATATCTTTACAATGTGGTATCTTTGCATCGTCTATTCATTTCTATTTTAATGCCGATCCCACCACTTCTACTTTATCATCGTAGAAGGGTGATCGCATACACTGCTGCTAATACAACTATAGTCGTTCCTTTTACTCTTTCAGTTCCCAGCGAAATCCGAAGCGTAGTCCGTTGAGGTGTTGCCAATTTTGTCGGTTGCCATTGTTCGGGTGTCTGTAAAGACACTATATGCAAAGACACGAAATGTTCCAATTGGAATTCCAAATTTGCTGTCAATGTCATTCCAATCGAGCAGGAGACCTGTCAAACGCGCTTTAAAAGCATTGCTCGACAGCATCATCATCATGACGCGACAATCATCATCAATAGCAACAATCATCAGATTTCGTGTCTTTAGCATACAGTGTCTTTAGGTGTCTGGTTTGATGTATACAACATCAGAGAAAATCAAGTGTCTCAGTCGCTGTCCGATCGCCGAGATGGACGGCCGTCCGCAAAGCACAGTCCTCCGTGCTGTATCATCCAGCGGCTTTGACGAGAAGTTGTTCAGGGGCTGGGAATTTAAGGTTAGGGTTAGGATAAGTTAAAAAAAATGTATTTCTGACACGCAGGTGAAAAATAAAGCCTGCAAAAAATCTTAACTGCTACAACAAATGAAATGTAATATGTTATTAATTAGTATTACATAATAATAGCTTAAATTTTTTTTTTTGCAATTTCTCATCGTAATAGACTGTTTTACCTCACGCAAATCTGACAGGAAAGGGCCTACTTTCCCACACCAAATTATCAGTGCTGTAATGGTTCATTACAGCACCGATTTGCGTTGCGTAATGAACCATTACAGCACTGTTTTCAGTTTTGATCAACTTCTGGATGTTTTCTGGTCGCAATTTTGAAAAATTGTGACAACTTCACAGTATAGCCTGCTATGATCAGACTTTCTTAAACATGGCTGTGAACATCAGTGTGCAGTTTGATGAAAAGGTTTTGTTAAAAACTATCCTCAAGTGGAAATTTATGAAATTGCAAAAAATGTTGTACGCAGCTCGGTGCAGAACTCGATTTTACAGCACTCGTCGTAATTATCCAACTCGACAAGCCTCGTTGGATAAATGTACGACTTGTGCTGTAAAAATCCTCATTCTGCACCTTGTTGCGTAAACTACTATTACCAAATCAGGATGATAGTGTGTTATATTACACAGAACACCTAGATTAAGTTGAAGAATGTAAAAAATGATTGAGACACTAATAAAGATTATTAAAAAATATAAAAAACGTGCTTTGAAAGAAGCTTGTCTTCTGTGCGGATCACAAGAAGTATTCCTGAATGGAACTCTGATCTGTTAGGTGAAAATATTTTCGGATAAACCATTCTGTTGTATAGTTACGAATCTCTAGCATCCATCCGAGAATTAAAGCTATATAATCGACTTAGTGGGCCCTAAAATGCCTTGCTTACTTCAAATCTCCAGGAGCAAATGGGGGTTTGTCCTATTTTTCTCCAAAGGGATATGAGTATTTCAAACATGTTTTTAACTCTTGTAGTTTTCTATTGGGTATTTTCATGGCGTGAAATTACTTGATAGTTGTATCCCGAAAGGGTGAGAAACACAAATAGGCTTGCAGTTATACTAGGGTATCGCGCCATTTGGACGGTGGCTTCTATATTTGTCTGTTTTCTACTATGATTCAGTCAATTTTGAACCAATTGACTTGAAATGTTGTACACGGGTGGATACTATACCCATCTCACCACATTCCAGAAGTTGTGTCAATTGGTTCAACTTTGACTGAGTTATAGTGCAAAACAGACGAATATAGAAGCCACCGCCCAAGTGGCGCGATTCCCTATCAATAATCCTCATAGAAATGTCATTTAGAGAGTCAATACCTACCACTAAGAGCTACAAGACCCTATTTCAATATTGTTTTCGGCTTGATCGGCAATTATACAAAAAAAAACTTCTAGAATCTTGAAACATGAGCAAATTTTCCACAGAAGGTGTATTCAGTCCTGGTGGAAAGTCACTGTTTAATGGAGACGGATCAATTACATATGAACTCACGATGTTTTGTCACGTTCAAACCCCAAAGAACTAAGTTCTGATAGCACAATCGGAAGAAAGTCCAAACACATGGAAAATAAATATTGACACACATAAACGGATCTCCGTTCCGTTCTTATCAGTAAGTTTCAGTTTTTATATTTACTCTTCCACGCTTTCGTACAGTTTAGCCAGTCGCCTTATCGACTGTTTGGTTTTCTTGTGGATGAAACTGTCGACGTGGGACATGATCGTCACTATTCCCATGATCCGTTCCAGGGCACTCTGGACGCGTTCGACTCGCTCAATACTGGAGCTAGGATCCGTCAGGTAGTCATCATCGCCTGTAGGAGGTGGTAATCTGTTTTGATGACTGATAAGACGTTTCTTTACCGGTGGACGCCGTGGCTTGGGCTCTATGTACTGATCGTCGTCGTTGCCGTCATCGTAATCGATGGCATAATCGTAGGAGGGAAGGGGCTGGCGTTTCTGATAAAGGCATGGACATGGTGTGGTAGACGTGGTCTTGGGTTGTTTCTTTGGGCGCCGTTTCTTGGAACGACTGGGTTTGTCTTCTTTACTCCTTTGGAATCCTTCAGCTATAATATCCATGAATTGTTGATCATTGGTTTTAGAATCTTCCAGCTCACTTACGTCGATTTGATCGAAATCTATTTCCGGAAGATCATCGTAATAGTTGTAGTTTCGCGGTTTTCGCCTACGATAGCCGAAAACCAGTGGCACCTTAGGAGTAGTGAGTGGTGAGGATGATATCGTAAGTGTTGGCACATGAGTTGTAGTAGCTTCTGTACGAGATTTTTGGGTTGTTGAAGTAACGAATGACACATGATCTTCTTCGGATGATACGGGAATTTCTATTCGAGATCGAACCCAATCTTTTTCCAAAGAATAGTCATCAGCTGGTAATGATTTCTGAGATGTCGTGGAGAGCAGCTTTATACTAATTGTTGTTGGTTCGATCGCATCACGTTGACCTTTATCACCATCATATAGGGTGACTTTAGGATCTTCTTGGACATTTTCGTACGAAACATTTTGTAGTTCTGCTGAGTTTGGTTGGAACGATGTCGTACGGTGACTGTTGAGTAGCCGAACGGCAATGACTTCATTTGCTACAAATATTTAAGAATCATTATTGTTAGATATATGTTTGTTTTTTATTTATTATATTGTTACCTTCGTCTTTTTCCATCATAGTGGGATAATCAAAATCATGTACCATGATTTCTTCTTCGTTATGCGCTACAGATAGCGTTGAAGCTTTCATATGTCCTTTTGTTAGAACACGAGCGTTGGAGTGTACAATGATTAGCTGAAAGACAAAGAAAGTAGTACAAATGATTTTTTTTTTATAAAATAAACTTCAATACGGTTTCGGGTCCATGGAATAGTTGAGGCACGAAGCATGGGAAAAAATGGGATTTTTGAAGTGAGCGATATTTTAGGTTCAAGTCAAAGCTTTTTTTATTCCATCTCCGCGTAATTACAACAGAATTATTATATCTTTAGCTTTTCTTAACATGTCATCCCTACTTGAGCACAGCATTTTCCCAACCAGCAGACGCGTCAACTTTGTCAAATCATAGGGGGGGCAAACCCTAGTTTTCTAGATTTTTTGTATGGAAAAATTTAAAAATCGTCAAATAGGGGGGGGGGGGGGGGGGCAAAACTATGCTTGCCTTCCCTAAGTTGGCGCCTATGTCTACCAGGATTACTTGGAAGAGATGGAACTCCCTGAAGTAATGTTCAGTAATACCTTTGAATTCCATTCGTTAATCCTTGAAGTAATCCCTAGATTAAATCCTTCTTAAATTTCAGGAGAAAATCCTTGAACACTATCTTAAAGGGCTCCTAGCAGAACTCCTGCAGATCTCTAGAGAAATCTCTGAAACCATCCCAGACAATCAATTTGCACTTATAATGAAGTTTATGACCGTGTTATATGTACTTTTATGCGGTTAAGTTACATCGCATATCAGCCAAAGTGGAGGCGATATACGTGCATTAGCGGGACAACAATAACGCCATATGACTTGAAGCGATATCTTATGCGATGTACGATGTGCACTATTGTGACGATATATAGCATCTTATGCGACTTAATAATATAAAAAAAAAACAATTATTTTTACCTCAGCGTTGAAGTAATGACCTTTGGATTATCGATTCCCACTTTATACTTTTAAAACCAAACACTACTTGTGATACAGGCAAATTAATTATCATGACATAATGACATTCTAGCTCACCTAAGCATTTGTTGAAATGTACTTGGTTTACCTGCGCTGTACTTGTTCGGCAGATTACTGGAATTAATATCGACAAAGCATAATTTCCCGCACTGTATCCACTAACCCTCGCTGACTACCGTCATCCATTGTTGATTATCAGGGCCACAAAACCAAACTGTGGAGCGGACCTGGTGTGATGGTTAGAACACTTGACTATCACGCCGAGGACCTGGGATCGAATCCCACTCCCGACAAACTCACACAATGTGAGTTCTTCCTTCGGAAGGGAAGTAAAGCGTGGGACCCGAGATGAACTAGCCTAGGGCTAAAAATCTCGTTAATACAGATAAAAAAAAAACAAAACCAAACTGATGAGTTTTTATTATCTTATGGCGGCTATTCACTTTCTTGTAGCAGCCACAGTCCAACAGTACCTCTCTCATTGATTTCGCATATCAAATCACATTATGTCCACGTTAACTATTCTAGGTGTTACATCAACCATTGTCCATCACAGCTCAATTGTGACAGGATATTTGACTAGCACCAAATTAACTATGGATCATACCACAATATTCCTAAATAATGAACGCAGTGGTTAAAAGGTTCTACTGATGAGGAAAAAAACTATTCTAGCTTATGCGAAGTTGTATGCACCTTTTAACGAGTTAATTCTTACAGTTATGCGATTTCATTCATACACCGATGCGAGTTTAACTGGCATAATATAAAAAGTACCAAGGGAAATCGTATTATCATCGCAGTACGCAATTATACAAATTCATTTGACATTTATTTGCAACTTCACTCGCGCACTTTTGCGAATAAGTTAAATTCATTGCAATAAAACATCAGAATACCGTTTACTACGATGCAGTCATAACACACAAAAATTGATTTGTATTCTTATGCGACTTTTCCAGATACATTGCAATAAGTAAAAAACATCATATGCGATAAAAAATGTCTCTCCGCCGTACATATATGCGAAAGTAACATAACATAGTACTATGTACGATGTACTGCGTGCATCCTTATGCGACTCATGGTTGTTTGGCATCTTTCGAGCGATGCCTGGAGAAATCTCCAGACACTAGCAAAATCACTGGAGGATTAATCTGAAGGAATCCTTTGTGGAATCACTGAAGGAATCACCAAGAGAAAACTCTAGAAGGATTCCCAGAAAAATTTCAGATGGAATCCATTGAGGGATCCCAGAAAGAATCTCTAGTGGAATCCCTGGAGTAATCCAAAGAAAAATCCCTCGTGAAATGAAAAAAATGCTAGAGAAATTCTGGGAGAAAAGTATACAAGGTTGCCGTAAGAATTCGCAAGAGAAATTCCTAGACAAAAATCTACAGAAATTCCAAAAAGAATTCCATTGGAAATCCCTGGAGGATCGATTATGAAATATGTGGATGGTTTCATATAGGAATTCCCAATGAGTTCTCCGGAAAAATCTCTAGAGAAATATACGCATGAAATCACGAAGGAATGTCTAGGCACCCAGGAAGACAGTTCTAGAGTGATCCCTGCAAAATCCCTGGATGAATTTCCAAATTAACTCTTGGGGGAGTTCTAGGTGTAATCTCTGAAAATATCTATGGAGGGATCTGTTGGATTCCATAAGGAATCTCTGGAGGAATCTCTGAAGAAATCCCTTAGAGAACCCCTAGAGAAATCTCTGAAGCGAACTCTAGAGCGAAACCTGGCAAATTCAAAGATGTAGGTATTTATAGAATAATTGCTGAAAATACTTCAGAACGGGGAGACCTTTGCGAAATCCCTAGAGGAATCTATAGAGGAATTCCTGAAAAAAATATTTGGAGGAATGCTCGCAGGAATTCCTGAAAAAAAAAACTCTAGTGAAATACCTGGAGAAATCCCTAGGGAAGTTCATGGATGAATCCTTGGTCCAATTCCTAGAGAAACCTGGAAGCTTTATTGTATCAACCTCTGGAAGTATCCCAGGAAGAATTCCTGGAAGATTCTCTTGACAAACGAAATCAAAACAAATGCTGGATTGGGTCCTATCTCAGAGCACACAAAGAATAAAATTGCAGCAATCTGATACGATAGTAGTGTAAAAGATTGTTGCAGGTTATGACTTATGAGTGTAGAATTAGCAATCGTAAAATACACATGTATAAAAAAATATTTTTGATTGAATGAAATGATTTTTGTAACTTTTCTACCATAGGGTATCGCGCCACTTGGGCGGTGGCTTCTATATTCGTCTGTTTTTCACTAAAACTCAGTCAATTTTGAACCAATTGACTTGAAATGTTGTACACGGGTAGATACTATACCTATCTCACCACATTCCAAAAGTTGTGTCAATTGGTTCAAATTAGACTGAGTTATAGTGGAAAACAGACGAATATAGAAGCCACCGCCCAAGTGGCGCGATTCCCTGTATCAGTTATTCACATAACCAACAAAGAGGAAGGCAACAACTAGTAGTCGAAACAAGAACAAGAACAAGAGAACAAGAGAACAAGAGAACAAGAGAACAAGAGAACAAGAGAACAAGAGAACAAGAGAACAAGAGAACAAGAGAACAAGAGAACAAGAGAACAAGAGAACAAGAGAACAAGAGAACAAGAGAACAAGAGAACAAGAGAACAAGAGAACAAGAGAACAAGAGAACAAGAGAACAAGAGAACAAGAGAACAAGAGAACAAGAGAACAAGAGAACAAGAGAACAAGAGAACAAGAGAACAAGAGAACAAGAGAACAAGAGAACAAGAGAACAAGAGAACAAGAGAACAAGAGAACAAGAGAACAAGAGAACAAGAGAACAAGAGAACAAGAGAACAAGAGAACAAGAGAACAAGAGAACAAGAGTAAGAATAAGAGTAAGAGTAAGAGTATAAATAATTTAATTAAATAAATTATTTAAATAAAAAAATGTTGCAATGCTAATTTTAGTCTACATCGTGAGTTTCGATATACTAACGAGCGTCAACCATGTATGATATCCAAGGTATACAAGTACAACGAACCTCAAGACACCATTACAGTGTTTGCAAATATCGCAGTTTTTAGCAAATATCTGGCCATCAGCTGTTGTTAAGTTCAAGACCTTATAGCTTCAGAAACCGGTTAGTCATTTTTTAACTAGATTTGCTGATGCATTCATATCACTTTGGCGCACTTCAAGTTTGTTTAATCAACAACATCGTTTTCCAGCAACCTTGACAGTAAAAGATGCCTTATGCTGAATAGCTCACTTTTACTGTTGTCGACTTAACACGTGTGGTTAACCACACACGCTTCTATGAATGTCATGATTATATAAAAAAATTCAATCAATCACATTCGCTATATTGCTGCACATGTTCGTTTTGCTGCTGACATATTATTAGAAACGTTGGTTTGAGGATCATCGAACTTGAAAAGGGTGTTTCCATCCGTCTCTATGCGCAAACCCATGTATGCTTCGTTTGCATGAAACAAATCTGAATCATTGCACGGCGTCAGCAAGCAACCTTAACATCGAAGAATTACCGGTCACACGCACATATGCTGAATTTTACAATTCAGTCGTTATGCTTACACACATGGTCTGGTCTGCCACACGCGCTCCCCTGAAGTTCATGTTCACATCAATTTCAGTTAAGTTCAATCAGTTACACACTCGCAGTATCAAGCCAAATTCAGACAGGCTTGCTGAAACCGGCGCTACTGCAATCAGCATTTCGTATGCGTATCACTTTTCTAAGAAACTGCATTTGGGTTCGATTTCTGCTCGTAATCACTTGTTCACATTTTTTTTTACAATTTCGGTACATCTTCTGCTGCACGGTACCATTTTCGATTTTTTTTTCTGTTGCGATAAGAAATCTCACTCACCG
Organism: Aedes albopictus; assembly: GCF_035046485.1. Taxonomy (NCBI): domain Eukaryota; kingdom Metazoa; phylum Arthropoda; class Insecta; order Diptera; family Culicidae; genus Aedes; species Aedes albopictus. The sequence goes on along the minus strand of NC_085138.1, from coordinate 137,407,443 downwards.
AAAGAATCAACAGCGGCGTTGCTACCGCAATTACTTGCGGATGAAGATGCACCAGCATGACTTCGTTGGCTAACGAGAACTGTCCCTCGGTACGAGTGTTTCAGAATTATTCCGCCAAGGAGCCACAGCTACTGTTGCGAGTAGGTAGCTCCGGTGGTGACGCCATAGTTGATTGTTTGTGGGGGTCAGTTTGTAAATGTTTTCGCTTGACGGTCTTCTGACGGCCAAGTTTGTAACTGTGAGCCAAAAGGCCGGGCCGTTCTAGACCTTCTTCGGCGTCTGTTGACCTTAAGCTCTTAGGTCAAGAGCCGCTGAGTGGATTTGGAAATAAACTAAAAGCACCGAAGAAATTTTAAATTTTTAAACATGTTTCGATAAAACTAAAATAATAATGATATCAAAATACCAAGTTCAGTCTGTAATTTTTTAGATAAGCAGGTAAATGAAAACTTGAGACAATGTATGTGAAAGCCAAGTAAACTATAGAAATGTTCAATAATTTCAAATTTTAAGAGATACAATGTTTGAGTGTTAAGAATGCTTTGCTAATGTGAATTTTTTTGTTTCTGTTGAGCAGTGTCGTAATATATTTTTTGCAACTACGCACTATAAAATTTGTTTTGTACTTGCCATTGTCGTGACACAACAGCCTACTTTACTTCACTAAACCATTCAGTTGCATTATGGTTCGTAATGTAACTAATTTCGGTTGCATTATGAACCATGATGAAATTGTTTGATTGACAACCACAGTTTCCACGGTATGACTTGAAAAATTGGGACGTTTATATTGCGGAGATTCCACCTGTTTAGACTCCTGCGCGAAAATTAGTTGCGTGGGCCCATAGATATAAAAACAGACCGCGTGCCGGTGAAAATTTTACGCTGCGTACTTAAGTACACGCTTGGTGATAGTTTTGCATTGTAAACAAACATTTATGGCCCGTTTACATATTTGCTAATTCTACGCGACAGTTCATTTTCGAGCAGTATTGGCGTCAATTTAGCGCAATGTAAACACTTTTTAGCAGACAATAACTTTAGCATGACAAAATCAGAAGCTTCTGAATTCGGTGCTAAAACTAGTGGACAATAATGAGGATATTAGATTGTCCGACACAATTAGCATCATGTAAACGGTCTGCTAGACGAATTGTCAGCTAATTTTGCCATCACGCCAATTTTATTGGCAGATAGGGAAGTGTTTACATTACGATAGTTTGGTACCAACATAATCGGACAATTTATTGTCCCAGATTTAGCAGCTAAATTTTTAGCGGCAATATAAACGATACTAGCGTGGAATAAATTGTCCGACAGAATATTGTCACGTATTATTATCACATATGTAAACGGGCCATTATAATGCACGCACGCTGAAAATCATCCTAATCATTTATTAGAGTCGGAATCTATAAATCTTTGCAACGGGCAATAGCACGGCTTGTTTGATCCTAATTTCTAAAGACATTATATGCAAAGACACGAAATGTTCCAATTGGAATTCCAAATTTGCTGTCAATGTCATTCCAATCGAGCAGGAGACCTGTCAAACGCGCTTTAAAAGCATTGCTCGACAGCATCATCATCATGACGCGACAATCATCATCAATAGCAACAATCATCATTCCACGTTTAGCTTTGGTCGAGAACGGTCGTGTTAGCGAATCAGTGTTCGATTTCAGTGTTGAAAGTGAAGCCTATTGTTCTCTCCGTTGGACGACCTTTAGTTGAGATAAGTACCATTGTTCTCCGCCCTTCATATTTGCATAGTGAGGTAGCCAAGCTGACCGCATATCCCGTGCGGTCATGGATACCGACATAAAAGAACCTCCTGATTTGACACACCCAGAAAATTCACCAAGAGCCAGAGCATATCCCGCTATTGCCAAGCCTCCTTACGTCGTCTTTTTTCGCCAAATTGAAAAACCGCTAGACATTACGCAAATCTCTAATGATCTCCATAAGCATTACCGCTCGATTCAACAAATCCGCAAAATTACTTTGAAGAAGATTCGCGTAGTTGTGTCAGACCGCATCGATGCTAATGTCATCGTCAGAAACAAGCTCTTCAAGCAGTACAGGGTCTACATTCCAAGTGAGGAGGTAGAGATAGACGGTGTCATAGATGATTCCTCAATGAACACTCAGCACATATTGGAAAATGGTGTCGGTAAATTCAGAAATCCTAATGCTCCCTCGGTGAATATTCTGGACGTTGTCCAACTTGTTACTTCTCGCAAAGAAGGAGAAAATGTCGTTTACGATCCAAGCCACTCATTTCGCATAACCTTCGAGGGGACCGCCCTCCCCGATTACCTTGAAATCAACCTTGCGTTGATTCCGGTACGTCTGTATGTTCCGAAAGTCTTGCTGTGTGCCAACTGCAAACGTTACGGCCACTCAGCCAAAATGTGCGATAATAAAGCACGATGTGGTAAGTGTGCCGAGATCCATGACGAATCTGCGTGCACCTTCGTGTCTCCTCTTTGTATCCGCTGCAACACAGAACATGACCCTTCTCCAAAAAGTTGCCCTTCGTATGCAGATCACGTGAGTATGACTCGCCGAAAACTGCTAGAAAAATCCAGACTCTCATTCGCTGAGTTACTTTCGAATGCCGATGAAGAAACAGTTGCTCTCGAAAATGCATTCTCACCTCTTGCTGACCTCCCAGAGAACGATCCCGATGACAATGGAAACTGTAGCTATACCTATGTCTTCCCGAAACGAAAGAAAAAGACCGCTATCACGAAGAAAACACTTGAAAATCCGTCCTCTCAAAGTCAGGCCGCCCAGAACAATCCTCAATCAGATCGATTGACTTCGACCAGACCATCTCAGAACAAACCCAACCCGAGCAAATCTCAACAGTTCTTCAAACTCTCTCAAAAAGACTCTCATCAATCGTCCAGTTCCAGCTTCAACATCCACGACAAAACACAGTTTCCCTCGCTCCCAGCATTTCTCAACAGACAGAATGACTCGCGCTCTGATCAGTCCAACATATCGATACCTCAGTTGGTCCGTTTGATGTGCTCCGTGCTCCATGTTTCCAACACGTGGATGTCTGTTGTAGAAAGCATGATGCCCCTGCTTAGCCTTATCTGGGAAAAGATAATCGCTCACGTGCCCCTCCTTGCTTTCATTGCTGCTTATGATGTCTAACGATTCTTCTAATCAAATATGCTTACTTCAATGGAATGCGCATAGTGTTCTCCCTAAAGTAGCAAACCTCAGATCCCTAATCAATTTTAATCATGTTCAGGTGTTGGCTCTATCGGAGACATGGCTAACAGAAGATAAATGTTTCTATATACCTCTTTTCAACATTATCAGAAGCGATAGAGATCAGCCGTGTGGAGGAGTCTTGCTAGGGTTCAAGCATGGGATTGAATTCAATCGGATTCAGATCGAACAGTCCTCTCCTATTGAGATAGTAGCAGCTGCAGTTAAATTAAAATCTTATGCCTTAACTATTGCTTCAATCTATATTCCGCCAAATGTGAATCTAAGATACAACGACCTCAAACATATCGTGCACTCGCTTCCTCCACCACTGCTGCTCTTAGGGGATTTCAATTCGAAGGGATGTGCATGGGGTGAACTGATAGATGATAACAGGGCAAAAACGATTTATGAATTGACTGATGAATTCGATCTAGTGTTTCTAAATACCGGCGAGATAACTAGAATAGCGTGCCCAGATCAACAATCTAGTAGGTTAGACTTATCACTATGCTCATCGAGATTAGCTTTGAATTGTTCGTGGAAAGTTATCGACGATCCATCTGGAAGCGACCACCTTCCGATAGTTGTATCACTTCAGTCTAATCAGATAGAACCGGAATCAACAACGAACTATGATTTGACCAAGCATATTGATTGGAAAAGATATCAGGAGAAATTGAGTACGTTCGTTTCTGATTTAGAACATTTTGAAAATCCTCTATCGTTGCACAAAATACTGATTCACACTATTAAACAAACCGCGATCGAAAGTCAAACTAAACCCATTCCTACTAACGGCAGTGTCCGGAAAAATCCTACAGTGTGGTGGGATTGGGAATGTTCGAAAATGTTGATGAAACGTTCAAATGCATTTAAGACATTCAGATCTTCGGGAAGATCAGAAGACTTCCTCAATTATAAAAACTAGG